>NC_073413.1:4119607-4224607 GCF_028641065.1 Leucoraja erinaceus | reverse complement strand
GAAGAGGATTTGAATCTGCGAGTGAGGGCATAGAGATGAGGCGGGAGGGGGTGGGGGGGGGGTGGGGGGGGGGGGGGGGGAGAAGACGGGAAGGGATTATTTGTAGATTGGTTATCTAAAATTGGTGAATTCAACATTTATACCATTAGGTTGCAAGCTACCCATGGGGAATATGAGGTGCTCCTCCAGTTTGCATGTGGCCTCAGATCAATGGTGTTCTAACTGAGGTTCGGAGAACTGAGTGGGTTGAAAGGCCTTGGTTAATTAAGCCTCAATGCAATGCAAATCAATTCTAAATGCTAACCTTATTTTTCTGTCGAGCCCCCACCACCCCTCAAATGCCATGTCCCCAGTTTGCAAACCACAAGGTGTACCAAAGAAACTAAACTGACAGAACCCAAGCTGGGAGAGGACCCTCTGAGAAATTTGGGGTTTGAATGAGTCGGGGGGGGGGGGGGGGGGGGGGGGGGGGGGGGGGGGGGGCATCTGAACCTGTTCGAAGGATCTTGCCTCTCTGTGGGGTTTTATCGCAAAGTTCAGGCCTCTGGTTAAGGTGCAGTAGACGGCCATTTGAGATGTTACCAAGTGATAGGATCAGAATTAGGCCATTCGATCCATCGTCTACTCCACCATTCAATCGTGGCTGATCCATCTTTCCCACTTAACCCCATTCTCCTGCCTTCTCCCCGTATCCCCGGACACCTGTACTAATCAAGAATCTATCTATGTTTAAGAAAGAACTGCAGATGTTGGGACAATCAAAGGTAGACGGAAAAATGCTGGAGAAACTCAGCGGGTGAAGCAGCATCTATGGAGAGATCTATGGAATAGGCGACGTTTCAAGTTGAGACCCATAGATGCTGCCTCACCCGCTGAGTTTCTTCAGCATTTTTCGTCTACCAAGAACTTATCTTTCTCTGCCTTAAAACTATCCATTGACTTGGCCTCCACAGCCTCCTGTGGCAATGAATTCCACAGATTCACCACCCTCGGACTAAGGACATTTCTCGTCATCTTCCTAAACGAACGTCCTTTAAGTCTGAGGATATGAACACTGGTCCTAGACTTTCCCATTAGTGGAAACATCCTCTCCACAGCCACTCTATCCAGTCCTTTCACTCCACTATTTCACTGTTCATTCCCGTAACCTTGCTAATCAAGAACCAGTCAATCTCCGCTTTAAAATTACCCAATGACTTGGCCTATCAACGCTGTCTGTGACAATGAAGTCCACAGATTTGACCCCCTCTGGCAAAATAAATTCCTCCTCATCTATTCTTTAAAGGAATATCTGTTCTGACGCTGTGCCCTCTGCCCTCTGTGGAAACATCCTCTAACTGGCTTTGGCATCAAGACTATCTGATAACATTGCCCTTATTCAACCCTGCTGACCATATCTTTTGTATGTGGAATAAGAGCCACTCACAGCTATTACAAAAGCCATTTGAGCAATAACATCCCAGCCAGGTTAAAAAGAACTATTAAATAAAATTAGAATTAAATTAGAAAATGCAGAAAGCATCGGCACGGTGGCGCAGCGGTAGAGTTGCTGCCTTACAGCGTCAGGGACCCGGGTTCGATCCTGACTACTGGTGGTGTCCGTACCGAGTTGGTACGTTCTCCCGTTGCCAAAAGCTTTTCACTGTACCCCAGTTCACGTGCCTATAAAGTAAACTGAACTAGAGCGCGAACTGGACTTTGAAAATGGAACAAAACATGACGCCTGTTGCATGCGGGCTCAGTAGACTATTTCCGTACACTTGCTAATCGGTGGATGTGCTTAGGTACAGCGATGCTCTACTGGACTGTTTGTAAGAAAACAATTTCACTGTGCGTTTGCACTTCGCACAGGTGACAATAAAAGCACTAATGTAACCACTGAACACCTGTTGAGAGAGAAACAGAGTTAAGCCCCTGTCCCACTGTACGAGGTAATTCAAGAGTTCTCCCGAGTTTCCCCCCCCCCCCCAATTCAAACTCAGAATGTCCGTAGCGGGTCCGTAGGAGTTCGTGGATGTCTCGTAGCGGCTCGTACGAGTAAAAAGTAATAGTTTTTTTCATCACGAGTATTTTTTTACTCGTGGACATTTTTTGCAGGGATGAAAAAACGTCACGAGTTTACCGGATTTCCCGAGTGCCTACCGTTACTCATACGAGCCGCTACCAGACATCCTACGGACCCGTTACGGACATTCTCCGAGTTCAGATTAGGGGAAAACTCGGGAGAACTCTTGAATTACCTCGTACAGTGAGACAAGGGCTATAACATTCCAGGTGGATGACAGGTTCTTCAGAACGAGTGTTAACCCTGCCGCTTTCTCCAAGATGCTGTTGAGAGCTTTCCTGTTTTTATTTCAGATTTCTGGCATCTGCGGCTTTCTTCCTTTCTCAGTCACTATACAGACTCGTCCCCCTTCCAGGCACCGGGGAAAAGAAAGTCAAGGTAAAAACCGCAGATGCTGAAAAACCGAAACAAAGCACAAAATTCTGGAGACATTCGGGAGGTCAGGCAGAATCAGCGGAAGGGCAAACGGTTGACATTTTGGGTCCAATATTCTTTATGAGAAGGAGAGAAACGGGGAGGAGATGGGAAAGGAAATGCAAGTTAACTTTCCACAGGCAGGAGGGAAGGGGAGAGGGACTCAGGCACACAACATTAACTTTTTCTCCTTCCACAGATGCTGCCCGACCTGCTCAGTATTCCCAACATTTTCTGTTTTAGTTCCAGGAACCCCAACCTCTAGTTACCGCAAATTAACGCAGCTATATGAAATCGCGAGGGGAATAGACAGGGTGAATGCACAGAGTCTTTTACCCAGAGCAGCTGAATCAAGAACCAGAGGACATAGGTTTAAGGTGAGAAATGAAAGAGAAAAATAGGAACCCGAGGGGCAACTTTCACACAAGAGGAATTGGGTGGGTATATGAAATGAGCTGCCAGAGGAGGTAGTTGAGGCATGTACTATCACAGCATTTAAAACACACTTGGACAGGTACATGAAAAGGAAAGGTTGAGAGGGAAATGGGCCAAATGCAGGCCGGTGGGACTAGCTGTAATTTTCCAAATCCAAATCACAGGCATTTGGAAATGCATCCTTACACAGATGGGAACAAAGTGAGAACCTTTTTTACCCCAGGGTAGAAATCTCAAAGATTAGGGAGCATAGCTTCAAGGAGAGACGGGTAAAGTTGAAAGGAAAACATTTCCGAGATGAGGAAAACATTTTTCACACACAGAGTGGTGAATCTCTGGAATTCTCTGCCACAGAAGGTAGTTGAGGCCAGTTCGTTGGCTATATTTAAGAGGGAGTTAGATGTGGCCCTTGTGGCTAAAGGGATCAGGGGGTATGGAGAGAAGGCAGGTACAGGATACTGAGTTGGATGATCAGCCATGATCATATCATAGCCATGATGCTAAATGCATTTCGTTGTCTCTGTACTGTACACTGACAACGACAATTAAAATTGAATTTGAATCTGAATCTGAATCGGATATTGAATGGCAGTGCAGGCTCGAAGGGCCGAATGGCCTACTCCTGCACCTATTTTCTGTGTTTCTATGTTTCTATGAAATGTGTAGAGAACATTTCCTTTAAACCTTGGTCTAAATGCTAAGATTACCACCATTTTATAATACCCATGTAATATCTCTTCATGATCGAATACATTTTTGTGTAATTCATTGAGCAGTTTCATGGTAACCATTGCTGAGACTAACTTTCTAATAAGAAATTGCAAAATAATTTAGAAATTGCACCAATGTTATCAACTCTTAGATGCCTCTGCCATTTGAGAGCATTCAGAATGGATGTTAAAATATTCACGCCTTTTAAAACTGTAGCTGCGCAGCTGATAGAGGGGCTGCCTCACCGTGCCAGATACCCGGGTTCGATCCTGACCTTGGGTGCTGTCTTTGTGGAGATTGTATGCTCTCCGTGACCTCGTGGGTTTCCTCTGGGTGTTCTGGTTACCTACCACATTCCAAAGACGGATGGCGGGGTGTTAATTACCCTCCGCCAATTGCCCCTGCAGTGAGTGGGAAAGTGGGAGAACCTTCCTAGTGTCATGTGGTCGATGGTGGGTTGGAAATGATAATTATTGACCCTAGCCTAGATGTGATACTTCAAAGATGGCATGTTAATGATCTTCACCCATTCCTTCTCTCCAGATTTACATTGAGACTTCAGATTTTTGTCACCTTCGATTTAAAGCATCGGAAACATGTTAAAGCCCTTGGCTAGCTAGTCTTCAAGGAATCTTGCCAATTAGCGATTCAGAGATTAAGCACGGAAACAAGCCCTTGGCTCACCAAGTCGTGCCAACTAGCGATCACCCCACACGCCAGCACTATCCAACACACTAGGGGCAATTTACAATTTACAGTAGCCAATTAAACTACAAACCTGTACGTCTTTGGAGTGCGGGAGAAAACCAGAGGTCCCGGAGAAAACCCACACAGGTCACAGGGAGAGCGTACAAACTCCGTACAGACAGCACCCGTAGACAGGATCGAATTTGTGTCTCTGGCACTGTTTAGTACCTGTTCCCATTCACCTGAAAGCAGCTTGAACACCCATGTTTTGGAAGGAACGGCAGATACTGATTTACACCAAAGTTAGACACCAAATATGGAGTAACTCAGCGGGTCGGGCAGCATCTCCGGTAAAAGGAATAGGTGATGTTTTAGGTCGAGAAGGGTCTGAAGAAGGGTCTCGACCTGAACTTTACCTATTCCTTTAGAGCATCCGTGTGTATCATAAGAGTGCCACTGTGCTAGCAATGATTTTACACAGAGAGTGGTGAAACTGTGGAATTTACAAAGAGTGGTGAATCTGTGGAATTCTCTACCACAGAAGGTAGTTGAGGCCAGTTCAATGGCTGGATTTAAGAGGGAGTTAGATGTGGCCCTTGTGGCTAAAGGGATCAGGGGGTATGGAGAGAAGGCAGGTATGGGATATTGATTTGGATGATCAGCCATGATCATATTGAATAGCGGTGCAGGCTCGAAGGGCCGAATGGCCTACTCCTGCACCTATTTTCTATGTTTCTATGATGACTTCCCTAGTTGAATAGTCCAGTGATAAATTAGTGGATGTTTCAGCCCAGAGAGTGGGAGGGGCAGGATAGGAGACTTTGGAAAGGGGTGAAAAATAGATTGGAGGCAAGCAGGACTATCGATCCTTTGAATTCTTTGGAATTGTTGTTACCAGGAACACACACCCTAACTTAGATCAAAGCAAAGTCACCAGCTGAGACAGCAAACTGTGCCCGCGATAAAACACATTAAGAAGACAGTTTTATTATTTTATGGATTATAGACGATCCACAATTTTTTTTTACTCTATCCTTTCCAAATCACCCTTGAATTGTTTCTCTTGCAACAGGGAAGTTAAGAGTCAGTCGTATTCCAGTGGATCTTACACAAAACCAGACCGTAGAGATTGAGAGGACCGATTCCGTTCCCAGCCATGCAACAGACGGGCGTTTATGAAAATCTGATTACTTTATTGTCACCGTTTACAACACCTTTATGTACTTTGACCATAAGGCATAGGAGCAGAATTAGGCCATTCAGCCCATCGAGTCTGTTCTGCTATTCGATCATGGCTGATCTATTTTTCCCTCTTAACCCCATTCTCCCGTAGCCTTTGACACCCTCACTAATTAAGATATGTTTAGTTTAGAATTACAGCATGCAAACAGGCCCTACGGCCCACCGAGTCCACCCTGACCATCAATTGCCCATACGCACTAGTGGAAAGGATAAAATTTAGTTTAGAGATACAGCATGGATACAGGCCCCGCGGCCTACGGACTCTGTGCTGTCCAGCAATCACTGCACACAGTAGTTCTATCCTACACACGAGGGATACTTTACGGAAGCCAATTAACCTACAAACCAGCACATGTTTGGAAACCAGAGCACCCGGAGAAAACCCGCGCGGACACAGGGAGATCGTACAAACTCCGCACAGACAGCACCTGTGGTCAGGATCGAACCCAAGTCTTTGGTACCGTAAAGCAGCGACTCGATGGGCTGAATGGCCTAATTCTGCTCCTATGCCTTATGCAATTTAGAAAGCCGAGTGCAACAAAGACACACGGGTTGGTTTCAAATGCCGATGACCAAAGAAAGGTAGGTGTTTTTATTTAAAAACAAACCAAAATCCAGTCACTGAAAACCTGAATTAGAAAATGAAAATGCTGGAAAAACTCAACAGGTCAGGTAGCATCTATGGAGAGAAAAAAACAGTCAATGTTTTCGGACTGCGACATCTTCGCGCTACCGAAGGGTCACAGATCCTTAACGTTGATCGTTTCACTTTTCACAGACACGGTCTGTGCTGCCGTGACATTTAAAAATTTTATTTCAGATTTAATTTACATTCTGAACAATTTGACCTAGTGCTTCCTTCACTTTTATAAAAAGAGGGCACTTGTAGAACCTTAGTGAGAATCCCAGTCATAAATTATCAAAGAGCGGGCGGCACAGTGGCGTGTTCGATCCTGACTAGAGGTGCTGTCTGTGCGGAGTTTGCACATTCTCCCTGTGACCGCGCAGGTTTTCTGTAAGTGCTCCGGTTTCCTCCCACACTCCAAAGATGTACAGGTTTGCAGGTTAATTGGCTTCGGTAAAAATTGTAAATTGTCCCAAGTGTGTGGGATAGTGATAGTGTGCGGGGTGATCGCTGGTTGGCACAGCCTCGATGGGCCGACTGGCCTGTTTCTGTGCTGTATCTCTAAAGTAAAGTCTAAAGTGGAGTAATGTAAAGGCAAGCTGCCAGGTAAATGAACTTGGGAAGTTGAAAGTTGTTTAAAATATTTCTGCCCACCCCCCACCTAACACAAAACATTGCCGACAATCACCATGCCCGCTGTTGACAGGGTATTGAAAGTCGTTCATCAGTGCCACTCCACATTCTAACCCCATGCCCGAGATCCTTGTTATTGAGACCCCCAGCATAAAACACAAACCCCAAGTTCCTACAAGAAAATCTTTTATTCAAAACTCTCATGTGCAGATAAAGCATGGAAACTGGCCCTTGCCGCCGACTTGCCCACGCCGGCAACATGTCCCATCTACACTCCTCTCACCTGCCCGCGCTTGGCCATATCCCTCTAAACCTGTGCTATCCATGTTCCTGTCTCAAAATGAGTGATAGCGCCTGCCTCAACTACCTTCTCCGGAAGTTCGTTCCATACACTCACCATCCTTTGTTTGAAAAAGTGACCCCTCATGTTCCTATTAACTCTTTCCCCCCACCCCCCTCACCTTAAACCGATGTCCTCTGGTTCTTGTTTCCACAACTCTATGCCTAATTTCACCTCAGGAAAAGGAAATGGAGGGAAATGGTGTCTCAAGTAAAGCCAAGCATGCCGTCCACTACTTTCAATCCCTGTTGCCCCCTGAATTTAATCGCCTGAGTTGCAAGCTTTAAGCTACCATCCTTAAACCTCTCGGTCTCTTATCCTCCTCAAAATGCAGCTCTCTGACCAAGCTTAATGCTGGAAGCACTGCAGCTCAGGCAGCTCCCAACAGTTTTAATGAGGGGGGGGGGGCAACAAAAACATGAACCCCCCTCTCCACAGATAATCTGTGGTCAGTGATCGATCTCCGACCAAGACTTTGATCATCTGTCCTGTTTAGTTTAGTTTAGTTCAGAGATACAGTGTGGAAACAGGCCCTTCGGCCCACCTAGCTCGCTCCGACCAGCGATCAGCCCTGCGCTCGTTCTGTCCTACACACCAGGAAACAATTAATCTACAAACCTGCACATCTTTGGAAGGTGGAAGGTGGAAGAAAAGCAGAGCATCCGGAGAAAACCAAAGCGGTCACAGGGAGAAGGAAGAAACTCTGTACAGACAAGCACCCATAGTCGGGATCGAACCCAAGGCAGCAACACTACCGCTGTGCCACTGTGCCACCTGTTATCTGTCTCTTACAAGGTTAAAAATGTTTTTGAATTATTCTTTGGTAATAGCATCATTTCATTCACTCTAGTGCAGTAGATATATCATTTCAGTTGGTGACTAGCGGTTAGTCAGTTGGACAATCTGTAACTTGAGCATTCATCATGAATCTTTTGAGCTTCAAGACCAGACAATTGTGCAAGACATCCCAGAACTCTTCGTTTAACAGACGATAACGTCGTCTAGAGTTACTCACAGCTCAACCTTGTTCTATGAAGGATCTGAAGGAAAGACACAAAGAGCTGGAGTAACTCAGCAGGTCTGGCAGCATCACCGGAGAACATGGATAGGTGAGGTTTCGAGCTGGGACCCTTCTTCCGACCGACTGAAAACCTCACCTATCCATGTTCTCCAGGGATGCTGCCTTACCCGTTGAGTTACTCGAACACTTAGTGTCTCTCCTTGGTTAACTAGCATTTGCCGTTCTGTGTTTTACACTTTGTTCTACCATCTCATGTTTTTGTTTCTCTCTGCTTTGGGGCTGAGGATAAGATGGATTCAAGATTTCATAAAAAGCAACGTAACATTAGTCAGGACATTGACACGGGAAGGGAGACTGCCTTACCTTAAGGATGTCGTCCTTCCTGAAGCTCAACTCATCCTCTCCAGCCCCAGTGAACTCGTATTTGGCGACAGCCTCCATTCAGGACACTCTCAAGAGGAAGCTCTCTGGTCTCGGGCAAACCTAAAGGCTCCAAACATCAAGCAGTGGGGAGACTCCTTTGATAGACAAGCTCCCAGAGGGTGTTCGTGGTGTGTATGTGTAGAGCAAGAGGGACTGAGGGGAAGTGGCGTTGGAGGGAGGAGGGGAGGAGGGGGGGGGGGGGGGGGTGGTTAGGTGGAGAGGCAGAGGAGGGAGGGCAGCAGAAAGCCTTGTTTCAGTGTTGCTCAAGCTTGCGTTCACCAAAGGCTCCAGATGGTTTCTTCACACATCGCAATGTTCCCAAACCGCAAGACGGCAGATACTGATTGAAAGAGAAACACAAGACCCTAATCTCTGTTGCAATTCGTCGAAAGATGATACAGAGAGCGAGAGAGAGAAAACTGGGTATTATCTCATCCGCTGGGGCAGGAAAACCACAATCTAATTGCTGAGTTTCAACTGGGGGGGGGGGGGGGGGTGTCAGTCATTTCAATGCTCCTTAGAACCAGCTACACAAAGCGCTCTCCTTCGAAACTTTTAAAACAGGCAAGATCCAGGCAAGACTGGGTGGATTTTGGGCAGAACTTGCAAGTCCTTTGCAAGTCAGCACAATTTCTCTTCCTCTGCCACAAGACCTGATGCTTAGAAATCTGAGTTTTTTTTTCTCTCTAAACCAGTTTTCTCCATAGTACAAAGCTGTATTTTAAGCGCTCTCTGTTTCCTGTCACATGCAGCCACCACACACCATGAGGTCTCACTGCCTGCAAGACATGGGAGCAGAATTGGGCAATTCGGCCCTTCGAGTCAGAGTCTGTAGCCAAAGGATGGTGGTGAATCTGCGGAATTCATTGCCACGAACGGCGGTGGAGGCCAAGTCATTGGGTATTTTTAAGGCGCAGGTTGGCAGGTCCTTGATTAGCAAGTGTGTCAAAGATTACAGGGAGCAGGCAGGAGAATAGGGTTGAGAGGGGGAAAAAAATCTGCCGTTATTGAATGGCGGAGCAAATTCGATGGGTCGAATGGCCTAATTCTGCTACTATGTCTTATGGCTGATCTATTTTTCCCTTACAACATCTTTCTCCTGCCTTCTCCCCATAGCCCTCGACACCCTTACTAATTAAGAACCTATCAATCTCCGTTTTAAAAATACCAATGACATGGCCTCCACAGTCAATGAATTCCACAGATTCACCACCCTCTGGCTGAGGAATTTCCTTCTCATCTCCTTTCTGTTCATCCATCTCTAATGCTCTTCATTGGTGGTACTAAGTACTCAACAGGCCAAATGGCCTTCTTTCGTGCTGTAACCATTTTATATTCATGGTCATAGTGAGATGTAGCATGAAACAAGCCCTTAGCCCTACTGATTCCATGCTGACCATTAGTCAAGTCAAGTCAAGTCAAGTCAAGTTTATTTGTCACATACACATACGAGATGTGCAGTGAAATGAAAGTGGCAATTTATGACCCATTTACACCGCAGCAGAATTAGGCAGAATTAGGCCATTTACACTTACCATACCCAAAGACACAACAGGGTACAGATAGAGTCATACAGTGATCGAGTGTGGAAACAGGCCCTTCGGCCCAACTTGCCCACACCGGCTAATATGTCCCAGCGACAGTAGTCCCACCTGCCCGCATTTGGTCCATATCCATCCAAACCTATCCTATCCATGTACCTGTCTAACTGTTTCTTAAATGTTGGGATAGTCAACTTGCTTGAATCTGGAAGAAAATAAAAGTAAACTGTTGGAGGAACTCATCGGGTTATGTAGCTTCTGTGGAGGGAAATAGACACTTAATATTTCAGGTCAATACTTCCAGTCCAGAGGCAGACTTTTATTCGTATGGCTGTATGGTAACTCGAATTTCACTGTACCAGTTGGTGCATGTGACAATACATGTAAACTTAAGGGTCTTAACACAAAATGTCAACTATTATTTGGCCTCCGCAGATGCTGCCTGGCCCACTGAGATCCATCAGCAGGACACAAAAGCCATTTTTTCCCCTCTCGTTCCCATCACTCACCTGCACATTAAGGATAATTTACCATGTAGGTGCAATGGATATTCCAGAGCATCTTTCGGAAGCGAGAAGAATCTTCCGGCTAGATGCAATTGTTCCCGATGTTGGGGAGTCACAGACAAGGTCCTGCTTAAAAGGGGACATCCTTTAAAACCGAGATGAGTTGGGATTTTTTCACCAGAGAGAGAGGTGAATCTCTGGAACTCTCTGCCCAAGAAGGTAGTCGATGGCCACAGTTCATTGGCTATATTTAAGAGGGCGTTACATGTGGCCCATGTGGGAAAGGGGATCAGGGGGTATGGAGAGAAGGCAGGGATGGGATACTGAGTTGGATGATCAGCCGTGATCATATTGAATGGCCGTGCAGGCTCGAAGGGCCGAATGGCCTACTCCTGCACCTAATTTCTATGTTTCTATTCGCTCCAAAACATGCTTACCCACAGAGCAGTCTGAGAACCTCCAAACTCCACACAGAAAGTAGAGGCGGTTGGGATTGAATCCAGGTTGAGGCAACAACTCTACACCTCTAAGACAACAGTAGAAAGCATTTTATTGGGATGCATTACATAGGCTACAGATAGAGTCATACAGTGGATGGAGCATAGTTTGGGAACAGCTCCATCCAAGTCCACAAGAAATCACAAAGCGTTGTGGATGCCATGCAGACCATCACACAAACCAGCCTCCGTTCCATTGACTGCATCAGCACTTCACGCTGCCTCGGCAAGGCCACCAGCAGAATCAAGGACGAGTCTCTTCTCCCCTCTCCCATCAGGCAAGAGGTAGAGATGTGTGAAAACGCACACCTCCAGATTCAGGGACAGTTTCTTCCCAGCTGTTATCAGGCAACTGAACCATCCTATCGCCAACGAGAGGGCGATCCTGACCTCTGATCTACCTCATCGGAGACCCTTGGATTATCTTTATTTGGAAAGTAAGTAAGTAAGTAAGTAAGTAAGTAAGCAAGCAAGCAAGCAAGTAAGTAAGTAAGTAAGTAAGTAAGTTAGTTAGTTTATTGGCCAAGTATTCACATACAAGGAATTTGCCATGGTGGTAAAGTAAACATGACAACAGTGACAGTATGAATGACTAAGAAATTTGGTGCAAGAGTAGGCCATTCGGCCCTTCGATTGGCAGTATGAATGATCGCCACCAGTATTCACATCCAAGGAATTTGCCCTGCCTTCTCTCCATACCCCCTGATCCCTTAGCCACAAGGTGCTAACCGCCCCTCAAGTAAATGAACTGGCCTCAACACCCTCTGTGGCAGAGAGTTCCAGAGATTCACTCTCTGTGTGAAAAAAGTTCTTCTCATCTCGTTTTAAAGACCCCCTTATCCTTAAGCTGTGACCCCTGTCCTGGACTTCCCCAACATCGGGAACAATCTTCCTGCATCTAGCCTGTCCAACCCCTTAATAATATAATTAAACATTAATGATAAAAGACCATTGATCAAGCATGTGAACCAACAAAATACCAGATCAAAGGGAGGCTAAAGACTTTTGGCTGTTGAGTAGAGCAACTACTCGTGGATAAAAACTGTTTTTATGTCTGGCTGTGGCAGCTTTGGCAATCCGGAGTCGCCTTCCAGAGGGAAGTGATTCAAAGAGTTTGTGGCCAGGGTGAGAGGGGTCAGAGATGATCTTTCCCGCTCGCTTCCTGGCCCTTGCAGTGTACAGTGCAAGGGCCAGGAAGGCCCTTTATCTTGCACTAAACATTATTCCCTTTATCCTGTACCTGGACACTCTGAACAGCTTGATTGTAAGTCTTTACAATCTTTCCGCTGACTGGATACCATGCTACAAAAAGCTTTTCACTGTACCTCGGTACACGTGACAATAAACTAAACTAAACTACCAGTCGTGCCACTATGAAAATCTTCAAATATATTTTCAAAACAAATAGATTGGGTGGTAATGCAAACAGGATATGCAGCGGCTAGAATTCAGTGGATAGTTTTCTCCCAAATTCATTGTTACTCTCCAGAGTTTTGACGTTATGCAACGGTGACAACAATTAATTAATGTTTATTTATCCCAGTATTTGTTTATCCCAATAATCATCCCCTCCTTTTGCTGCCGAACTGTTTGTCCAATCCTCTATTCTTAAATTCCCAACATTCCCATTCAGGTATCTCTCCAATTTGTACCACAAGGTGCCTTCAAGCCAAATTACAAACTGCTGGACAGCACGGCGTCGCAGCAGTAGAGTTGCTGCCTTACAGCGCCACGGGCCCAGGTTCGATCCCGACTATGGGTGATATCTGTACTGGGTTTGTACGTTCTCCCCGGTGATCCTCCCGGCTTCTCCCGGTTCTGTTTTCCTCCTATGCTCCAAAGACAGACAGGAGTGTGCAGGATAGAACTACTGTATGGAGTGATCGCTGGTCGGCGAGGACATGGTGGAGCAAAGGGCCTGTTTCCACACTGTATCTCAAAACTAAAGTCGGCAGACCAGGCAACGTCGGTGATGGGAAATGGACAAACTACGTTTTGGATCTGGACCCAAAAACATCTGCCCGTTTCGACCCACTGAGATTGACTTGATTAGTATGGGTGTCAGGGGTTATGGGGAGAAGGCAGGAGAATGGGGTTGAGACGGAAAGATAGATTAGCCATGATTGAATGGCGGAGTAGACTAGATGGACCGACTGGCCTAATTCCTCTCCTAGAACTTATGAACATGGTGCGACATGACCCACTGGTGCGACCTGACTAGGGTTACCAACTGTCCCTTATTAGCCGGGACATCCCGTATATTGGGCTAAATTGGTTTGTCCCATACGGGACCACGCCTGTCCCGTATTTGACTGCTACTCGGGTCGAGGGGACTGTCGGGTTGGAGCGCCATGTCCGGCCAGCCTCACCCGTCCCGATGTAGTGCAGCCCATGGAGAGCAGCAGCAGCGCCTCGCCCGTGACCCCGTCGGTCGGCAGCTGTCCGACCTTCCGACCTTCACTTACCACTGACACCGCCTCCCCTCTTTAGTGGCGCCGCGCGGACCGGGCCAAAACTCCTCAGCTGGCCCGCCGGCTGGGCTTTGTGTGCAGTCCAGCACCCGGTCCAGAACCAGGGGCCACAGTTAAGAATAAGGGGTAAGCCATTTAGAACGGAGACGAAGAAGCAGTTTTTCTCACAGAGAGTGGTGAGTGTGGAATTCTCTGCCTCAGAGGGCGGTGGAGGCCGGTTCTCTGTGTACTTTCAAGAGAGAGCTTTATAGGGCTCTTAAAGATAGCGGAGTCAGGGGATATGGGGAGAAGGCAGGAACTGGGTACTGATTGTGGATGATCAGCCATGATCACAGTGAATGATCATATTGAATGGTGGTGCAGGCTCGAAGGGCCGAATGGCCTACTCCTGCACCTAATTTCTATGTTTCTATGTTTCTATGAATGGCGATGCTGGCTCGAAGGGCCAAATGGCCTACTCCTGCACCTATTGTCTATTGTCTATTGTCTATTATCACTCACCCAGCCACGGCCAAGTCGGTCAACGAATTGCCATCAGGAATTTGTCTCTTATTTTGATTTGTGAGTGTGAAAGTTGGCAACCCTAGACTTGACCCACTGGTGCGACCTGACCCCCTGAGAACCTCCAGCATTTGGTGTCCAGATTCCAGCATCTGCAGCATCTTGGACCTTCAAAAATTAAAAACAAATCTCTTGATCCCAGATCTCTTTGGCTGTCTGCCATGTCAGTCAGATACCCCAAATACCGATTGGATAGGGACCCTGTCAATCACGGGCGTCCGGAGCCTGATCTTGCTTCCTATTGGAGAAGAAAAAGTCCCGCCCACTCGTCACGCGTGCTCCCGCCCCCCCCCCGGCGAGGAGATTCGTCCGTCCATTGGCCAGCGCGGCTGTCGGTTTCATCAGACCGGCGTGTGATTGGAGGAGGTGGAGGTCACTCAGGAGCGGGCGCTGATTCTGGGCTGTTATTGGATGAGGGGGTGGGAGACCCGCCCCTAACGGCCGAGGGGGCGGGACCAGCGTGGGGGGCGGGACTTGAGGTGCAGTCCGGCCGGGATCGAGCGGGAAGGCGGTGAGTGCTCAACGGTTTCACAGCCTCAGGCTCCCCCCCGCGCCGCTAAATGTTTAAAAAGCCGGCCCAGTCCCCCTCGCCTCGGCACGGCATCTACCTCCGCCGGTCCCCCCCACGTTAGAAATTTAAAATTAAAACCTCGCCCTCCCCCCCCCTGTTTTCGACCTGGCCGAGGGCGCAGGCCGCGACCGCCGCCTCGGCTTTTCCTGCTCACGCTGGCTGCCCTGAGGCGGAGGGAGAGGCGACGACTGCCTGGAACCCAGGGCGTTGTCTCTTTAACCCCGTCTGGTGTTGATGATCCGCCTCCACGATGAATTGGCGTCTTTGCCGTTGAGATTCTACAGGCATTGGTGTGGGGAGGTTTATTGGAGATGTAATGAATCGAGGAGGGGAGGGGGTTAAACATTAGTTACAGCCCCTTATAAATCTGTCAGCAATCCTATTTGTATTGAGGCCCTTGTCATTGGGAATGATCATGTCCTTTAGATTCTGCAGCTAAGAGTAACCCTTGCAGTAGGAAGCCACCGGTCCTGTGGTGTTTGTGTTTGCCCTGGGGTTGAGCCATGACCATCTCCCCTGACTCTAAGTCTGAGGAAAGGTCTCGACCTGAAACGTCAACCATTTCTTCTATCCAGTGATGCTGCCTGCCTGCCTGTCCCCCTTAGTTACTCCAGCATTTTGTGCCTATCTTCGGCCTAAACCAGCATCTGCAGTCCCTTCCCACACATTTTGTCAGTGCCCAGAGCCCTGCAGCCTGTTTCCACCAAGATTTGCTAGAATGTTGCCTGGGTTTCAGCACCTACGTTACAGAGAAAGGTTGAACAAGATAGGTCTTTATTCTTTGGAGCGCAGAAGGTTAAGGGGGGATTTGATAGAGGTCTTTAAAATGATGAGAGGGATAGACAGAGTTGACGTGGATAAGCTTTTTCCATTGAGAGTAGGGAAGATTCAAACAAGAGGACATGATTTGAGAATTAAGGGACAAAAGTTTAGGGGTAACATGAGGGGAAACTTCTTTACTCAGAGAGTGGTAGCTGTGTGGAATGAGCTTTCTGTGGAAGTGGTGGAGGCAGGTTCGTTTTTATCATTTAAAAATTAATTGGATAGGTATATGGATGGGAAAGGAATGGAGGGTTATGGTCTGAGTGCAGGTGGATGGGACTAGGTGACGCACTAGATGGGCTGTGATGGCCTGTTTCTGTGCTGTAATTGTTATATGGTTATATAAGATGTGAACCAAGGCTATGAGGAGAAGGGGCAAACTGACCTGTGTACTTGGAAGTGAGAGGTAAGGGGTTACCGTGTAGGAGGTAACTGCAGATGCTGGTTTACACTGAAGGTAGGCACACAAAATGCTGGAGTAACTCAGCGGGACAGGCAGCATCTCTGGAGAGAAGGAATGGGCGATATTTTGGGTCGAGACCCTTCTTCAGAACTGCAGTTGCTGGTTTCCCTTGAAGATAGACACAAAAAGCTGGAGTAACTCAGCAAGTTGTTTCCTTGATCATTGTTACTGGCTGTGATTTGTCCTTTTGCATATCTTTCATTCATTTTTTTTAATGTACCTTTCCATATCTATTTTCCCTCTCCCCTGACTCTCAGTCTGAAGAAGGGTCACAACCTGAAACGTCACCTATTCATTTTCTCCCGAGATGCTGCCTGACCCGCCGAGTTACTCCAGCTTTTAGCGTCTCTCCAGTGGTATGGGGTGTGTTAACAGCAGAGATATTCAGTGCTGTTCTCTTCAGCTAACAGTGGTGTGACAAAGATTGTGTTATTCATTGAGTATCAGGATATCACCGACAGATACAAAGTGGTGGAATAACACAGCGGGTCAGGAAGCATCTCTAGAGAAAAAAGGATGGATGATGTTTCAGGTCGGGACCCTTCTTCCGACTGAAACACCTTGGGGCTGGAGAATACCTAGGAACAGAAAGGAGAGCTGTCCAGAATAGAATGAGTGATGTGCAAAGAACTAGGAAGAGAGGGATATGGATTACGTGTAATCAGATGTGATTAATTTATCACAGCATTATGTTTAGCACTGACATTGTGGGCCGAAGGGCATGTTCCCGTGTAGTATCTTTTTACATTCTAAGTCAGAGGTTCAGCTGAAGGACTGAAGACCAAGATTCAAACAGAACCACAACAGTGATAATCTTTGAGATACAAAAGATACTGAAATTTGAAGCATAAACAAACTGCTACAGGAATTCATTTGGCCAGACACAGATCGTGGAGGAAATCGGACCGTTAATGTTTTTGGTTGAGACCCTTCCTCTCGGCAGCCTGGAGGAAGGGTCTCGACTGGAAACGTCGACTGTCCATTTCCCTCTGTAAGCAATAATGTTGTTATTGCTCTCTCAGCCATGCTCAAGTTGGCACGGGGTCAGGCATGGAGGTAATGACTGCTCAGGTACACAACCAAGTAGTTTTAAAGATGACAGCTTCTGCCTGTTAATTCTTTATAGTAGTGAGTTCCTGATCTGTACTGCCCTCTTGGGTAGAAAATAAAATTCTCATCACACCTCTTATGTTACCAATTATCTTATAGCTCTGCCCTCTTTTTTTTAAAACCTGTCTTTTTGAGGGAAGCAGGTTCTTCCTATTTACTCTTTCTAGTTTTCTCATAATTTTATATATAACTGATGTCTCCAGCCACACATGCGAGGAAAACAATCTGGCCATATCCATTCTTGCTAAAAATTTCCAGTTTTCACAGCAACTATAAATCTTCTCTGTTGCTCCAATGATTAATTCTGTTCTTGCAATCTCGGAAGTGTTGTGTTCAGTTCTGTTGCAATCTTCCTCTTATAGCTTATCTGATAACCGATAGGATTCTGAATGTCTTTTTATCAAACCACCGTGCCAATTTAAAGGATCTCTGAACGTGCACTCTATACCTCTATACCCCTCGATATCTGTGAATTTTCTTGCCCTGCATCTCGCAAATGCATTACTTCACACTTCCCTGAATTAAATTCTAAATAGAGTGGATGTGGAGAGGATATTTTCACTAGTGGGAGAGTCGCGGACTAGAGGTCAGAGCCTCAGAATTGAAGGACGTTCCTTTCGGGAGATGAGGAGGAATTTATTTAATTGGCGGGTGGTGAATCTGTGGAATTCTTTGCCTCAGAAAGCTGTGGAGGCTGTCAATGGATATTTTTAAAGCATAGATAGATTATTGATTAGTACGGGGTTTTGGGGAGAAGGAAGGAGAATAGGGTTAGGAGGGAGAGATTGATCGGCCATGATTGAATGGCAGGGTAGATTTGATGGGTCGAGTACCCTAATTCTGCTCATACCATTTTTGACCTTATAACTGATGTGACCACGTGTATCCTTCTGCAGCATAAAGCTATCCTCTGAAGCTTTCTTAAATTTAAATGTAAATCATTAATATATATTGTGAAATACAAAGGACAGAGCACTGAACTATTTGCTTCCAGTCACAAAAACACCTGTCATCCTTTACTCTTTGACTCTTTAGCAATTATATACAAAATTGTGAGGAGGCCCGGAAGAGTAAATGGTTTGGGAACATCTCCCTATAAGACTGCAAGAAATTGCCGAGTTGTGGACGTAGCCTAGGCCATCGTGCAAACCAACCTCCCTTCCAGATTTGGGGACAGTTTCTTCCCAGCTTTTATCAGGCAACTGAACTGTCCTCTTACCAACCAGAGTCCTGACCTGCTGTCTTTCTCATCAGAGACCCTTGGATTATCTTTAATTGACCTTTACTGGACTTATCCTGCACTAAACGTTATTCCCTTTATGTTATAATGGAAATACAAGAGACTGCAGATACTGGAGTTTTGAGCAAGAAGCAAGCTGCTGGAGGAACTCAGAGGGCCAGATAGCATCTGTGGAAAAAAATGGTGAGGGAAATTACTACCTCAGTATTTTAGAAACTCTCTCATTTCCCTTTGCTGATGCTGCCTGACCTGCTGACTTCCTCCAGCATCTGCTGACTCTTACTATTGTCCTCTACAGATGCTGCTGACCCGCTGACTTCCTCCAGTAGTTTGTGTTTATTCTTAGGATTCCAGCATCTGCAGCCTCATACCATTTCCTTCCACAGATGCTGCTTGACCTGCTGGGTTTGCTTGACTGCTTTATGTTAATCTATATAACATTGGTAAACCCTAGTGCATTTCAGTACCTGGTGACTTATAAATGAACCTTGTTCTTTTGTATCAAATTTAATGTATTCCCAATAAAATAGATTTATTTTGGATTGCGCTATTCTGGAGAAAGACGGTGAAATGCTTTCTAAACTATTCATTTAATGCCCTGCCTGTTATGGCACCTGGCAGCATAGGTCTTTAGAGTATTGCAGCATCAAGTTCTTCAGCATTGTTCACCAAGATCTGTCAGGCAATGTTTCAAGTTGCCAGTGGAGTACATTATTTCCTCATGTCTATTTAACTAAGAAAAAGTGAGATGAATGGCCAGGTTTACTGGCTAGGTTTTAAGTGTGAATTCAGTTGTTGTTTCAGGTAATGTCAAGGTTGTTTTTTTTAACTTGGAGGTGGCAGGTTCTGTATTTAAAGTGTTGGGAGAAACATAAATTGGAGGAGGACAAGCTATGATTTCAATGTAGTAAGGACATTTAAAATGTAAATCATTAATATATATTGTGAAAAGCAAAGGATGGAGCACTGAACCATTCGTTATCAACCTTCCAGTCACAAAAACACCTGTCATCCATTACTCTTTGCCTCTTGCAACTGAACAAATTTAGAATCTGATTTGACACTTTCTTGGATCCCATGGACTTGCTTTTTTGACCAGTTTGCCATGTAACATTTTGTCAAAAACGTTGCCAAAATTCAATTAGACTCTTTCAATTACATTGTCCTCACAAATTCTTCTTGTTTCCTCCTCAAAACAATTGATTTGTTCAGCTTCTAAAATATGATATTTTTAGTTACAAGAAAAGATTGGATGTGCCAGACTTGTTTTCTTTTAAACACTCTGGCTAAAGGGAGACATCAATTCTATACAAAATTATGAGAAGGCCAGGAAGAGTAAATGGTTTGGGAACAGCTCCATATAAGACTGCAAGAAATTGCAGATGTGGACGTAGCCCAGACCATTGCGCAAACCAACCACCTTTCCAGGATTGGGAACAGCTTCTTCATAGTCCTGCACCATCCAGAGTGCGGTCCTGGCCCCTGTCTAACTCATCGGAGACCCTTAGACTATCTTTAATTGGACTTTACTGGAGTTTATTCTGGACTAAAAGTCATTCCCTTTATCCCGTATCTGTGCACTGTGGACAGCTTGATTGTAACCATGTATAGTATTTTTGTGATTGAATAGCACCCAAAAAAGCTTTTCTCTGTACCCCCGTACACGTGACAATAACAAACTAAACTAGGAAAGTGACTTACCCCAAAAGAGAGATTAAAAACTCGAGCACTGAGATATTAGAAAATCTCCCTGAACAAATCCATGTTGCCCTTGATTAGTCTGTGCCTTTTTGATAGTACTGGTCCTGAGAATTGATTCCAATAAATTAAAAACTCAAGTACAATCTTAAGGTCATAAGTGATAGGAGTAGAATTAGGCCATTCGGCCCATCTGGTCTACTCTGCCATTCAATCATAGCTGATCTATCTACCCCTAACCCCATTCTCCTGCCTTCTCCCCATAACCTCTTACACCTGTACTAATCAAGAATCAATCTATCTGCCATAAAAATATCCACTGACTTGGCCTCCACAGTCTTCTGTGGCAAAGAATTCAACAGATTCATCACCCTCTGACTAAAGAAATTTCTCCTCATCTTCTTAAAATAACGTCCTTTAATTCTGAGGCTATGACCTCTAGTCCTAGACTCACCCACTTGTGGAAACATCCTCTCCACATCCACTCTATCCAAGCCTTTCACTATTCTGTATGTTTCAATGAGGTCGCCTCTCATTCTTCCAAACTCCAGCGAGTACAAGCCCAGTGCCGACAAACACTAATCATAGGTTAGCCTACTAATTCTTGGGATTCTTCTTCTAAACCTCCTCTGAACCTTCTCCAGAGCCAGCACATCCTTCCTCGGGTATGGTGCCGAAAATTGTTCACAATATTCCAAATGCAGCCTGACCCAGCGCCTTATAGAACCTCAACATTACATCCTTATTTTTGTATACAAGCCCTCTTGAAATAAATGTTAGCATTGTGTTTGCTTTTGTACTACTGATTCAACTATAAGGTTAACCTTTTGGTAATCCAGCACCAGCACTCCCAAGTCCCATTGCATCTCCGATTTCTGGATTATCTCCCCATTTAGAAAATAGTCTATGCCTTTATTCCTACTGCCAAAATGCATGACTCCACACTTTGCCACACTATATTCTATCTGCCACTTCTCTACCCACTCCCAACATAGACAAGTCCTTCTGCAGAGTCCCTGCTTTCTCTACACTGCCTGCTCCTCCACCTATTTTCGTATCATCCGCAAACTTGGCCACAAAGCCTCCAATCCCCTCGTCCAAGTCATTAATATACAACATGAAGAGTAGCGGCCCCAGCACTGATCCTTTCGGAACTCCACTGGTTACTAGCAGCCAGCCCGTAAAGGCCTCCTTTATTGTCACTCTTCGTCTTCTGCCTTCCAGCCAACCTGCTATCCCTGCTAGTATCTGCCCTTTGATACCTTGGGCTCTCATCTTCCTTAGCACATATCAAAGGCTTTCTGAAATTCTAAGTAGACAACATCCACACCTTCTCCTTTGTCCTTTTACTTCTTCAAAGAATTCTAGCAAATTTGTCAAGCAAGACCTCCCTTTCACAAAGCCATGCTGACTTCGGCCTAATGTATCGTGAACTTCTAAATACTCCGTAACCTCATCCTTTATAATGCACTCTTAAAATCTTACCAACCATCAAAGTCAGATAGCTCCCACTATTCTGCTTTGCTCCCTTCTTGTGCAATTTTCCAATCATCTGGGACCACTCCTGACTCTAGTGATTCTTGAAATATCACTGTCAATGCCTCCACATTCTCTAAAACCTCTTTCAGAACCCTATGGTGCAGTTCATCTGGTCCAGGTGACATCCACCTTCAGCCCTTTCAGCTTCTCAAGCACTTTCTCCCTAGTAATAGCCACTCTACTAACTTCCACCCCCTGACTTGAATTATTCGACTTTATTGACCACTACTTTGGCCAATGCTGAATGATTTGGTCACCCAGCAAAGGAGAACATACTGTACTTTTGAAATGTGTAGCATTTGGTGACGGCTTGGAAGCATAGGCATTGAAGCAATAAATATGTGTGTAATTTAATTCAGGTAGGCGAAGGTCCGGTATGGATTGACTAAATGATTGACAATAAGTTCTAAGAGGAAGGAATACGTCATCTTTACACCGCTTGGTATTTGGTTAACTCTTGTGAACTGCTTGTACCAATGAACTAATAATTGGAGTGTTGTGGCTGCAATGCAGGTAAACTACTATAATTCTAGATTAGTAATATCCAGAAACAATTGCGAGATAGATGGTTGGATGAGTTGTCTGTTAGGTGGCGTTGGTTAATTGCAGCATGGGTATTGAGAATTATACATTGGCTGCGGTATGCAGGAGGTTTACTAATGTTATAGAACAATTTCATTTCACACTTGTGAATGACGTTCTTTGGTGGTTTCTTTTGAGGCTGATTCTCCAGCTCATCTAAGATGCTGATGATTGCCAGTTATTGATTTTATGGCAGAGGACACTGATGATACTGAATGTCATTCAACTATAGAAGCTGAATCTTATCATTTCCCTCTGCGTTGCATATCCATGGATATTTCACGGTATAATATGCGACTGTACTAAATAAGCATCTGCTCTGAAGTAGCTCTCAACAACGTGACCCAATGCCATGGTGGAACTAGTTTCTTCTTCCGCCTAAATTCATGGCATTGCAATTAGCTGAATTGGTATTGGTTTATTATTGTCACGTGTACCGAGACAAACTGATAAGCTCTGGAGTTTAATAAAAAAAGAACTGCAGATGCTGCTCTATACCAAAGATAGACACAAAATGCTGGAGTAACTTAACAGGTTAGGCAACATCGCTGAAGAAAATGGGTAGGTGGCGTTCCGGGTCGGGGCCCTTTTTCAGACTGAAGAAGGGCCCCGACCCAAAATGTCACATCTCCCATTTTATCCAGAGATGCTGTCTGATCCGCTGAGCTAGTCCAGCACTTTGTATCCATCTAAGCTCTATAGTGTAGTTATTTTGTATCCTTGGCAGGCAAACATTGAGTCATATGGTTTTAATTTAGAATCTTTTGATTATATTGCAGTCTGCAAGTTGTTTTCTAACTTTTGTATATCCTGTCGAACAAATATCTGGTTAAGATAATGCATCAGCCTGAGCCACATTGATGCCTGTACTTCATGTGACTGGTGCATAAGGCTTAATATTCATTGCTTTTAAATGAACATTGCTCATTTCGATTTGTGGCTCTCTTTTATGTAGATATTTGTTTAGCTCTGATTCCAGAGGAGCTAAGATTGTGTGCTTTCTCGCTTATTTCTGCAGTGGAGTGATAGCTCTACTTTACTTCACATATACGATCCTGTGATGGGCACAAAATGCTGGAGTAACTCAGCGGGACAGGCAGCATCTCTGGAGAGAAGGAATGGGTGATGTTCGGGTCGACACCCTTCACGCTGAAGAGGGGACAACCCGAAACGTCACCCATTCCTTCTCTTCAGAGATGGTGCCTGTCCCGCTGAATTACTCCAGCATTTTGTGTCTATCTTCGGTGTAAACCTACATCTGCAGTTCCTTCCTATACAATTTTGTGACTCGGTAAAGCAACTGGAGATAGTAGTCTGCAGGCAGACACAAAATGCTGGAGAAACTCAGCAGGTGAGGCAGCACCTGTGGATAGAAGGAATTCTGCATGTTGGTTGTTAATATACAGTCTGCATGTTGGTCGTTAATATACAGAAATATATATGCTTGAAATATGCAACAATGCAAAAATAGAATTGGCATTTGTGAAAATTATTTATTTTCAAAAGAAAAGTCAGCTTTGTACTGAAGGTTTGCAAAATGTATCTCCCTTCCTGTACCTCTTTAATTGACTGAACTTGGCAATAAGGATCACCATATGTGCACTGTCTTGGTGCCAAGATTCCATCTGTTGTAACTGAGCATTATTGGCTCAGTGAATGAGATTGGGCCTTGACAGAGCCATGCTAGAAAGGTAGCTGGTTTAAGATCTATACTAATTACAAGACACATTTGTAAATGCCTTGTAAATTTTAGGCTCCATCTTAACTTAGGCTTTGATGGTTTACATCTATGCTTATAAAATGACCCAGCACAGATTTATCTGTCCCACACCCTTGCATTTTCTGCATTACCCTGAAATATATTTGTTTCAAGTACAGTAACAGAATCTTGGAAGCTAAAAATAATGTCCTGCGGTGCTGCCTGTGGTCGGGCAGATGTTAAGTTGGAATATTGCAATACATATGATTAGAATATAGGTCAGCGTGCATTTTGAGGCTGGATGGTGCCGTTTTATTCCTAAGAATACTGGATTCATTTAAAGATCAGGCTGCAGAAAGGATTCCACATGTTTTTGACTGACAGTGCCATTATAAATTCCTTGACATTGTAGAACTTTCCTTTGGGACAGAACTAAAATACAATTCTTTGTAGTTTTTTTTTGTTGGACGGAAGAAAGAGGCAAGAATGTAATTGGTACAAATTGCATGATTTGTGTGTAACTTAGATTTTTATCCAGAGCCAACATATTGCAGCTATTTAAGAATTGGAAACAAAGACTGAAGTCAATGGTGAGTACAATAACTTCACCTGGTGTAGGTTTTAAATTAAAAATGATAGTTAATGTCTCATAGAGGGATACAGGACAGAAACAGACCGTTCCACCCATCCATTCCACACCAATCGCTGGATAAATTAATAATGTGAAATTAGTAATTTATTTTGTATTTTGAGCATTGACTTGAGAAAGATGGTCATTAAAAAAAGGATTTAGATAGATATAGATATGCCATTTATTGTCACTATACAAGTACAATGAAATTAAAAGCTGCTCGTACTCAGTGCATACATATAATTTAGTACAAAAAACAAGAAACAGAAAACAAAAACAGAAGGGAGAAGGGGGGGGGGATAGGTGCATAATTCTGTGGCGCTATATACATATATACAGATGGAAGTCCGGGTGTTGGGCTGTGAAGACATTAAGCATTTTGCAAATCTGGTGATCGAGCTCTTACATTGTGTTTCACAAAGAACTAGCACAGCAATTGACAGAGCAGCAGCCCCGGCAGGACATAAGCTACGAAGCTGCAGCTGTGGCTGGGAAAAGATAACATCAGAGAAGGGTCTCAAGATCCACCAGGACAGAGAAAAGTGCCTGGGAGAGCTTGGTGTGGGGCCTCGCATTGACCATTATCTTCTAAGAGGTAGGCCAAATCAGTCGAGTGAAGCCCAGTGGCAGGTTAACCACCACAGTCCACAGGGTATCAGTACCCCAGGCGAAGCTCAACAAAGTACTGTCCCACCAACGGACACGAGTCCAGAGCCTAACCAGCCACAGTCAGCAGTAGAGAGGAAGATGAAAGGATAAAAGCAGAATGGAGCAGTCACTGGCTGTAGCTGAAGAGAAAAGATGCTGTCTGGGCTGCCACGTGACCATCTAGAGGCTAACCATAAGACACACACCAAGGTCTGATCACCCTGTGGTGGGCCTGCCTCGACTGAGGGTGTCTTGTGATAAAAGGCCGAAACACCCCGTGATGTTGAGGTACACAACTGAAGATGTGGCTGATTGGTAGCAAAATCACTTAGTGGTCGCCCCCAAGAATACCGGGTGTCAGTTGTGGTGAAGAACCTTAGGGATTGTAACATCCAGTCCTACTAATCAATATGTATAATGAAAACACAAGAGACTGCAGATACTGGAATCTTGAGCAAAAAGCAAACTGCTGGAGGAGAAACTCTAGTCTCTTGCATTTCTCTTCGTTGATGCTGCCTGACCCGCTGAGTTCCTCCAGTAGTTTGTGTTTATTCTTAGAATTCTAACATCTGCTGACTCTTACTATTGTCCTCCACAGATGCTGCCTGACCCTTTGAGTTCCTCCAGCTGTTTTCTTTCTTTGGATTCCAGCATCTGCAGCTTCTTATCATTTCCTTCCACAGATGCTGCTTGACCTGCTGAATTTGTCCGACTGTTTGTTTTATGTTAATTTATATAACATTGGTAAACCCTAGGGCATTTCAGTACTTGGTAACTTATAAATGAACCTCGTACTCTTGTATCAAATTTAAAGCATTCCCAATAAAATAGGTGCATTTTGGATTGCGTTATTCTGGAGAAAGACGGTGAGATGCTTTCAAAACTATTCATTTAATGCCCTGTCTGTTATGTCACATGACAACATCGGTCTTTAGAGTATTGCAGCATCAAGCTCTTCAGCCTTGTTCACCAAGATCTGTCAGGCAATGTTTCAAGTTACCAGTGAAGTACATTATTTCCTCATGTCTGTTTAACTAAGAAAAACTGAGACGATTGACCAAGTTTACTGGCTAGGGTTAAAGTGTGAAATCAGTTGTTGTTTCAGGTAATGTCAAGGTTAATTTTTTAGCTTGGAGGTGGCAGGTTATGTATTTAAAGTGTTGGGAGAAACCTAAATTGGAGGAGGACAAGCTATGATTTCAATGTAGTGAGGAAAGAGGAAGATAAATAAGTAGGACATGCATAGCATTAAACAAAAAGTTGTCAGGAATGGTTGAACACAAATTTAAAACCGATGCTTGGGATGGGTGAGCGGGGGAGGGGGAAATGGACTGTGGGACATTTATCTGTTTTTTTTCTCTCTTCTTGCACTTCTTTGGCAGTTCAGGGTTTTTATCGTCTCTTTTTTGTATGTTTCTTCTTCATTTTTCCTTTTTTCGCGATTTATGTGTCAATTTATTCTCGATTATGTATCAATTTATAAAATGTTAAAAATGAAGCTGTATGAAAATTGTATAATTATCATGCCAATTGATTTATTCTTGTACAATTGCTTCTAATAAAATATACATTAAAAAAAAAAAGTTGTCAGGAACGTTCACAGAAGCATTCCACTGACTAAACCCCTTGTTTTCGTATTCCAGGTGTTGGATTTGTGAAAATGGTGGAATTATCTGCAGAGCAAAGTTGCTGAACGAGCACCTACCTGTTGGGACAAGATGGAGCTTCAGTCGGGCTGAAACAGGGTAACGTGTTCCTGCAGAGAAATTGCTAAAGCTGTAAAGACCTAGCAGCTGAAAGAAACCCGCAGCAGAGTGGGTGGAAGAAAATTAAACGCTAAAGCAGTCACCATGACGTCCTCATCCCTTCGAAGACAGATGAAAAACATTGTAAACAATTATTCTGAAGCCGAGATAAAAGTACGGGAGGCTACGTCAAATGATCCCTGGGGTCCCTCGAGCTCCCTGATGGCAGAAATCTCCGACCTGACCTACAACGTGGTGGCATTCTCGGAGATTATGAGCATGATCTGGAAACGCCTCAATGACCATGGCAAAAACTGGCGTCATGTTTACAAGGCTCTGATGTTGATGGACTACCTGATCAAGACTGGCTCTGAGCGGGTAGCACAACAGTGCAAGGAAAACATCTTTGCCATTCAGACTCTGAAGGACTTCCAGTATATTGATCGGGATGGAAGGGATCAGGGTAATGAAATATCTACTTGTGATTTATCTACAATAATAAGCTAGAGCTTTAGGGGTGGTTGAGTGACTTGCATCAGCGAATGCTGAACCAGTTCATGCATTGATGTACAGGGGGATCTTGGGGTCCAAGTCCGCGGATCCCTGCAAGTGACAACAGAAGCAGATAGAGTGGTAAAGAAGATATATGGTGTTCTTGCCTTCATCAGTCAAGACGTTGAGCATGTCAGGAAGCCATGTTACGCTTTCTTGGACTTTGGTTAAGCTGCGTTTGGAGTATTGTGTGCAATTTTGGTTACCTGATTACAGGAAGGATGTGGAGGCTTTGGAGAGGGTGCAGAAGAGATTTAGCAGAATGCTAAAAGAAAAGAAAAATCGCTAGAGTAACTCAGCGGGTCCAGCCGCATCTCTGGAGAAAAAGGATGGGTGACGCTTCGGGTCGCAATCCTTTTTCAGACAGCAGAATGCTGCCTGAATTAGAAGGTATTCGCTATAAGCAGAGTTTGGTTCAACCTGAATAGTTTTCTCTGAAGCATCAATGGTTGAGGGGGCACCTGAAAGAAGGTTATCAAATTATCAGAGGCCTAGATAGGGTGGACAGTCAGAACCCTTTTCTCAGGGTGTAAATGTCAAAGACCAGAGGGCAGACTAGAGGTGAGAGGGGCAAAGTTTAAAGGAGATGTGCTGGGGACATTTTTTTTACACAATGGTGGGTACCTGGAACCAGCTACTGGTGGAGTCACATACAATAGTGGCATTTAAGAGGCTTTGGATAGACAGATGGGGATATGCAGGGATTTATGTGCAGGCATATGAGATGAGCTTGGCATCATGTTCGGGACAGGCATTGTGTGCTGTAGGGCCTGTTTCTGTGCTGTGCTGTTCTATGTATGCAGTCTATTGCAAACTTGTATTGGCCAGCTGATTGAGGTGTGTTATTGACCTTGGCATGACTGGACTAGAGGAGGGAAGGTCCAATTTTATATTTTGGAAAAAATGCGTATGTCCAGGCAGGAACACCATTACCTTGGTTATAATATTCTCTACAATGCTCCTTGTGATAGTGACCCTGTATCGGGCACTGCTACTGTTTGCCATACACAGGTTGGGAGTGGTGGCGCACTGGAGGGCAAGCAAACAATGCCGTTTTTAGTTATTAGACTTCAGATATACAGCGCGGAAACACTGAGTCCGCGCTGACCAGCACTCACCCCGTACACGAGTGACTACACTTAAGTGTGGGAGGAAACTGGAGCAGCCAGAGGAAAACCACGCGGTCACAGGAGGAACGTACAAACTCCGTACAGACAGCACCCGTAGTCATGACTGAACTTGGGTCTCTGGCACTGTAAGGCAGCAACTCTACCGCTGCGCCACTGAGCCGTCCCAAATA
The DNA here is from genome assembly GCF_028641065.1 of Leucoraja erinaceus. NCBI lineage: Eukaryota > Metazoa > Chordata > Chondrichthyes > Rajiformes > Rajidae > Leucoraja > Leucoraja erinaceus. The sequence continues at coordinate 4,195,835 of NC_073413.1, read as the reverse complement.
TATTTGATATTGCCTAATATTTGTACCTGGCCTAGTTTAGTTCAAACTCGCAGATGCAGACATCTTATCAATCTTAATGATCGTTGCTCTTTGGCGGCTGTTGCAGATAGATAAGATAAAACCGTTGTAGTTCAGAACCCACAAACCAAATTTGAACAACTAACTAAAATGTTAAATTTACACTTTTGAATACTTCATTTTGTGCTAAATAATTAAAAAAAGTTGGCCAGACTAAGTGGACTGAATTCTCTGCCTGTCCACTATTAAAAGACTGGGTGTGGCACAGCAGTAGAGTTGCTGCTTTACAATGTTACAGCGCCGGAGACTCGGGTTCGATCCCAACTACGGGTATTGTCTGTACGGAGTTTTACGTTCTCCCCGTGATCACGTGGATTTTCTCCTAGATCTTCGGTTTCCTCCCACACTCCAAATACGTACAGGTATATAGGCTAATTGGATTGGTATAATTGTAAATTGTCCCAAGTGTGTGTAGGATAGTGTTAATGTTAGGGGATCACTGGTCGGCGTGGGCCAAAGTGCCTGTTTCCGCGCTGTATCTCTAAACTAAAAAACTAAACTCCAGAGCACAGTCTTTAAATGCCATGGGGTGTCGTCAGATATTTGGTGGTTTGAGACTTAATGGAACTCATCCGAGTCATGGCTCTAAGATGCCTGTGGTGAGAATGCAACTCCTGACCACAGCTGTAATAAGGGACTTGTTAATATTACACAGAATGTAGCAGCTTGGTATTTGTGATTGTTAAAGTGGAATACTCTCATTCCAATATTATTTGACGTAATCAGAGAATGTGAAAAATAGCATATGATCAGTGGTCAGCATGGACTTGGTGGGCCGAGTATGTATGCTGTATCCCTAAACTAAAATAAGTTAACCAAACAATTTTCCTTTGGTGGCAAAGAAAGGAAAGGCGTTGTGGGTTCCACTGTATTTGTTAATGAATTATTTGGAATGAACAGGGGTGTTGCTAGGTTAAAGACCAATGTCCAACCAGATAGACTTCCACAAGCTAACAATGTTCATAATAGATCTGCCCAAACAACTGGTTATTATCAGTGAATTCCATTGATTCATGGAGAGATAGCTCCAGGAGGAGGAGTGCTTTCTATGCCTTCCAAGCTGCCACATTCCCCATGTGTCTTGGTCATATTTGTGTGAAAATCTGTAAGAGACCAATTTAGGCACAATTCTAGGTACTAGAGGGGTGGCAGTGTGGCGCAGCAGTAGAGTTGCTGCCTTACACCAGCACTAGACACATGGGTTTGATCCTGACTACAGATGCTCTCTGTGCGGAGTTTGTACGTTTTCCCTGTGATCACGTGGGTTTTCTCTGCGTGCACCGGTTTCCTCCGACATGCAGGTTTGTCTTCTGAAAATTGTCCCTAGTGTGTAGGATAGAGGTAGTGCAGGGGTGATCACTGCTCGGTGTAGACTCGGTAGGCTGAAGGGCCTGTTTAAATTACTAGACAGCTGAAACTGTAATATCTGAAAACTATGTAGTGGTTAAAGCTCTTCTACAGTTGATGGTGAAAATTGTGCTTTTTCAGTGTGCATCAGCCTCCACCGTTAAAATATATTCGGTATACTTAACAGTGATTCAGTTATGTAGCATGATATGTTATAAGAGTTACTGTGGTGATATAAGTTGATATACTGTGGTGGAGTATTTCAACAATTTGTAATTTTTAGTCATCATAATGAACTGCTCAGATATCACACCCACCATCACTCCTTCTGAATTCAATCGTCGGGTATATTTTTCTCATGACACTTTTATCGTGCACCCAAAGTCAAGTTTCTAGTTACATTCAATTCATGGATTTGTAGGGACCAGTTGAACACTATCTAAAATCACTGCTCATATTTTGGATTGTAGATCTGTGTTGCTAATTTTCACCCTGCTCATCTACTTCCATAAGTACATCCATGCCTGTCCGCAGGCTTTGGTTGTTCTTCAGTGGCATGTGCAAGTGATGTTGCTTAGGCAGGTTATTAAGGGCCTGTTCCACTTGGCTGTCTTTCACGCGCCATTTACGCGACCTGCTAGCGTGTGGGTAGCGCAGGAACGGGCGCATGGAGTGGTGTGGTGGAGTGGCGTGGAGGAGAGTGGACTTCGTCCTGCATGAAATCTTCACGCGCCACCGGCCTGTCGCGTAACTGACGGCCAAAGTGGGACAGGCCCAAGACCCTGGCGCGATGCAACGTCTCACCTCCAACAGCAGCAGCAGCAGCAGCAGACAAACGATCGTCGAACTCGGCCTGGGGCTCATGGCCGTTGTGGATCCGCCTCCACTCCTACTCCCAGAGCGGGGCCAAGAAAATTGAAGATAGACACAAAATGCAGGAGTAACTCGGCGGGTCCGGCAGCTTCTCTGGAGAGAAGGAATGGATGACATTTCGGGTCGAGACCATTCTTTCAGATTGAAGAAGAGTCTCGATCCGAAACATCATCCATTGCTTCTCTCCAGAGATGCTGCCGGTCCCACTGAGTTACTCCTGGATTTTGTGTCCATCTTCAAATGACGTCACGTGCTCCAGACGGCTATGCGGGTGCATGATGACGCGCGCGCGACTCTCGCTGGACCGTCAAACCGGCCTGTCGCGTAAGTGTCGGCCCAAGTGGGACAGGCCCTTTACTGTCTCCTAGGGGTGGCACAGTGTGAATCCTCATTGTCCCGCCCTCTCTCCTTCCCTGCACCGCCAAGAAGACCAAGGAAAGCAGGTGCGTAGGAATACCACTACCTGCAGATTCCCCCTGGTCGCACACCATCCTAACTCAGAAATATGTGGCCAGTTATTTACCATTGCTGGGTCTATGTCTTGAAACCTCCCAAGTAATAGCATTGCAGGAATACCTTCAGCACAGGGACTACTGATGTTTTAAAGTTGTTTCTCAATACTACCTTTTCTGGGACATCTAGGGAAGGATAATAAATGTCAGTCTTGCCTGCGGCACCTGGATCCCAACATTGAAAAAAAAACATCCATTTAGATTAACAAACTAAAGCTCAGTATACCTGTTGCACCTTATCAGATGCTGAAAGTTCTATGTGCTTTCTGTAGCTCCTGTCGATGAGAGCTTGTTATATGCGGGTTATTTTTAAACTGTCTTTGAAAAGCTTCCTGAACCATGGCAGGAACTACTACCTTCAAATTTTGTTAGACTGATAAGAATTTTTTTTTTGCATCCTCTTCAATATCAATATCAGTTTTATTCGTTACTTGCACATAAAATGCAAGTGAAATTAATTTGCCAGCAGCGGTATAATGAAAAAGAACACACAAAAACACAATAAACATTTTTAACACAAACATCCACCTCCCCATTCATCACTGTGGTGGAAGGCACAAAAATTGGCCAGTCCTCCTCCATTTTCCCCCGTGGTCGGGACCTCAACCCTCCGCAGCTGCCGCTGCAGCGTCCAGAAGTTCAGACAAGGCAAAGCCCAGATAAAGTCCAGGTAAGCCCTGAATCGGTGCTGCCCCACCGGAGACCGCGGCTTCAGGCTGCAGGCCGGCGGTCGAAGATTTAAAGTTCCCGCCGTGCCGCAGTCAGAAGCACCACAGACCGCAGGGCCGTCGGTCAGAGCTCCTCTCCAGGGGTCCTCGGTGAGGGACCCCGCTCCGGGTAGCAAGACCCCGCCACGCCCGCGGTAGAAGTAGGTCGCGGGCCGGCGGTCGGAGCTTCTTCTCCTCCCGGGTCCCCAACGAGGGATCCCAGGCTGCGGACGCCGCGCCAGCTGGAGCTCCACAGATCGCGGCTTCAGGCTGCCGCGGGCCAGTGAACGGAGCGCTCCCCTCCGGCGACCCCCTGCGAGGGCTCGCCCGCTCCGCGACGAGAGTCCGCGCTGCGCCCGCCGCTGAAGCCCCGGGTGCTTCTCCGGGAAAGGCCGCACCGATCCTCGATGTTATGCCACGGGGAGGCGACATGGAAAAAGTCGCCTCTCCGTGGAGGAGGCGACCGAAGCGGTTTCCCCCCTTCCCCCCCACACCACCCTCCACACAAGACACACAGAGAGACATTAAAAACAGACATCAAACACACTAAAAAAAAAAAAAAAATTGAAAAAACTAACACGCTGCTAACAGGGCTGTCGCCTTGCAGCACCCCCACCGACCTCTTGGCAGGTCTATATAACAGAGCTGGACAAATAGTAGGCCAAAGGCCACTGGACCACTCATTACTTTCGTTCAGACTTTACTTTAGAAATACAGCGCAGAAACAAGTCCTTTGTCCCACCGAATCTGTGCTGGCCTCAGACATTAGCACTATCCGACACACGAGGGAGAATTTACCATTTTTTTACCAAAGCCAATGAACTTATAAACCTGGACACCGTTGGAGTGTGGAAGGAAACCAGAGCACCTGGTGAAAACCCACGTGGTCACAGAGAGCACATACAAACTCCATACAAACAGCACCCTTAGTCAGGATGAAACCCAGGTCTCTAGCGCTGTAAGGCAGCAGCATTACCACTGTGCTGCCCTAATTACGATCACGGGTTGATCTTTTACTCAGCACAATTTACTGGCACTAGCCTCATATCTCTCATTCATTTAATATCTTGAAAATTATCAAGCTGTATTGTGAACAAACGCAATGACTAAACTTCTGCAGCCTGACTGGCTAGCAAATTCCAAAAAGCACCACAGACTGAAGAAATTTTATACTTAGCAGCGTCCTAAATTAATTCTTTATTCTCTGACAGTGCCCCTGGTTCTACACTCCTCAGCTGAGGAAAATCTTTTCTTTGCATCCAGCTGACAAGACCCCAAAGAATGTATATTTTTTGATGAAATCTCTATAAACTTTTGAAATCTCCTTGGTTTCTGCTACTACATAAAATCCTCCATCCCTGGAACCATGGTTAAGGGTTTAAAAGAATCTGGGCCAAATGGGATTTGGGCTGAAGAGCTAGTTTCTGTGCTTATATGTATGATTCTATGACTCAAATAGAGATACAGCGTGAAAACAGGTCCTTCGACCTACCGAGTCCAGGCTGACCAAAAATCACCGCATGCACTGGTTCTATCCTACACTCTTGTGATAATTTACAGAAGCCATTCAGCCTACAAACCTTAATGTCTTGGAATGTGTGAGGAAATCGGAGCACCCGGTGAAAACCCACACAGTCATGGGGAGATCGTGCAAGCTCTGTACAGACAGCGCCCGTTTTCAGGTTCGAACCCAGGTCTCTGGCGTTGTGAGGCAGCAACTCTACCGCTGCGCCACCGTGAAGCCAACTGCAATCAAATAATTGATCCAGATTGTGAAAAGCTGGAGCCCAAGCTTCAATCCCTGTGGCATCTCACTGGGCACATCCTGCTAACCTGAGAAGGAGCCTCTCATCCCCAACCTTAGCTGTCTGTCTGATAATGAATTCTTAATCCACCCCATTATATTACCTGTGATTCCATGTACTTAAACATTGCTGATCATCAACGTACTGTGTAAGACCTCATCCAAAGCCTTCCATAAACCAAATGCACCACATCTACTTGTAGTATTCAATTAATCATAACCTCAAAGAATTAAAACAGATTGGTCTCCTTTAATGATTCCATGTTGGTTACGTAATTGCACTGACTTCTGGCAATCAATTCCCACAACCAGGTGTCAATGTGAGGGAGAAGTCGAAACAGCTCATTGCGTTACTGAAGGACGACGAGAGGCTTCGGGTTGAGCGCAGTCACGCACTGAAGACAAAGGAACGGATGTCGAGTGTGACGACAGGAGTCGGCAGCAATAACCAGATAATGTTCGGCCGAGGCTCCAGCCACCCAAACCTCTCCACCAGCCAGTCGGATGAGTGCGGCAAAGTGGGCGGTTCACCCGCTTCCTACCACGGCTGTAAGTTTGGTACAAGTGACCATCATAAACCAATGGCAACTGTGTGTATGCATGTTTGTTTAGTTTAGAGATACAGCCTACAGAGTCCGCGCCGACCAGCGATCCCCGTACACTGGCCCTATCCTACACTATAGGGACAAATTACAATTTTTACCAACGCCAATTAACCTACAAACCTGTATGTCTTTGGAGTGTGGAATGAAACAGGAGCACCAGGAGAAACTCACACGGTCACGGGGAGAAACTGCAGACAGCACCCATGGTCAGGATTGAACCCGGATCTCTGGTGCTATAAGGCAGCAACTCTGCCGCTGCGCCCATATCTGTTTGTGGATAACCGAGAGGGGTTTCAAGAGCTAATGTTTTAAACCTTGTTTTTGAGCCTCGTATTAATATTATAATTCACTTCATTTTAACATACTAGACAGTCAGAACCTTTTTCTTTGTGTGGAAATGTCCAACATTAGAGGACATAGCTATAAGGATAGGGGGGGAAAGTTTAATGAAGATGTACGGGGCAAGCTTTTTACAGAGGGTGATGGGGGCCTGGAAAGCATTGCCAGGGGATTTTGATTTGTGCAGATACGATAGTGGTGTTTAAGAAGCTTTTAGATAGGCACATGGAAGTGCAGGTAATAGAGGGATATGGATATGGATCATGCAGGCAGTTTGAGTTCAGTTTAGCTCAGCATCATGTTTGGCACAAACATTGTGGGCCGTTGGGTCCTGTTGTGTGCTGCACTGTTCTATGTTCCATATTGTAGTGCAATTACTCATCTGCCCCAAATGTGGTCACGGTGACACTGCATTAACCAGAGGCACATTGCACACTACAGATCAATACTTAAATGTAGCACTAATCAGCAAATGGGGAAGTAAAGCACATAGTAATTGGAAACATTTCTTCTTATCTCACTGATTTTTACCAAGAAACACAGGTTAAAGTTCACATTTAAATTCAGTCCAAAATGAGTATTGAAATGCAGCTGTTGAAGGGCATAGCGGGTTGTCCACATCTGTGTGGGGGTGAATGTAAAGAATTAAGTGATGAGGACAGCATGCATAAACGCAGCTTGGATTCCCTTGTGTAGAGACCAGGTGAGGTGGTGATCTAATTCAAGTGTTTAAAATGGTAAAGGTATTTCTTATACTGGGTTGGCCCCACAATAATGCACATCGTCTGAAGCTTGTCGCTCTGTCCGCAGCTACTTCACCGAAGATCTCCTCTGAGCTGGAGCAGACGCGGCCTCAGACAAGCGGTGAAGAGGAGCTGCAGCTACAGTTGGCGTTAGCCATGAGTCGGGAAGAAGCTGAGCAGGTAGGTACCCAGGCAGAGCTATTTTCGAGGCTGATTCGAGCTCTCCCGAGTTCGAATCGGGGCAAACTCAGGAGAGCTCTTGGAATGAACTCGTACCGTGGGACAGGGCTTTAAGGAATGAAATAGAAATGTCATGTTTAGAAGAGATGATGTTTGGCTAACTTTACCTGTAAGGCCAATTAGAATGTCAGTGTCTACACCCCACTCGAGAAGCTGAGCTATTTACTCAATTGCTCAAGTTACAGCAAAGAAGCCCGCACTGTTGTATCATACTACATCATGTTCAGTGAGCTCCTAACTATTTTCTTTCTTGCCCGTCTAGATTTTCAAATGTGCCACAACAACTGGCAGTCAATCAAGAAACACAGTGACGACCTTGGCTGCACAGGTAGGATGATATAGGACCATTATGTGGCACGGTGGTCCAACGGTAGAATTGCTGTCTCTCAGTGCCAGGGACCATCCTGACTAGGGGGTGCTCAGACAAACAGAGTTTGTACGTTCTCCCCATGACCTACATGGGTTTTCTCTGGGTGCTCCGGTTTCCTCCCACACTCCAAAGACATATAGGTTTGTAGGCTGATCGGCTTGCTAAAATTGTACATTGTCACTAGTGCATGTGGGATAGTGTTAGTGTACGGGGTGAACACTGGTCGGCACCTGTTTGGTATGTGCGTGTTAATCTTGGGTACATTTTGATGCAATCTTAAATCAACCAGCATATTCTTATGTAGTGTTTCTACCCCAAATGGCCATTCACCACATTCACTTGAATTTAACTGTACTCATTTATGAAGGGTCTTAGATATAATGCACCATCGGTACAGAATAATAACATTTTGGTATAAAACTGCGTCATTAGTTCATGTGATAGGAGCAGAATTAGGCCATTCGGCCCATCAAGTCCACTCCTCCATTCAATCATGACTGATCTCTTTCCCTCCTAACCCCATTCTCCTGCCTTCTACCAATAACCCTTGACACCCGTACTAATCAAGAATCTATCTATCTCTGCCTTAACAAGACCCATTGACAGCCTTCACAACCTTCTGTGGCAATGAATTCCACAGATTTACCACCCACTGACTAAAGAAATTCCTCCTCATCTTCCTAAAGGAATGCCCTTGAATTCTGAGGCGACGATCTCTGGTCCTAGACTCTCACTAGTGGAAACATCCTCTCCCCATCCACTCTATCCAGGTCTTTCACTATTCCTTAAGTTTCGGAAATTATTAAGGTAGATAGTGTTGGCTCCTTCTTGTCATTAGTTTGGTGAGGTTTTACTCTGAAAAGCATGTGGTCTGCTCGTGTGTTGTGCATTGGTTACTTGTTCATCTATGGAGCCTTGGAGCTCCCACGTCGTCTCCCACTGGTATTATACAATACGAATAGTAAATTTACACATGCGAAGTGGGGCTTCTGTTCCTGACTTGTGTCAGGGTCCGTAGGACTTAACCCAACATCAGTTGGGAACCGTCCGCTGTTATTATAGAGTGAGCGCTGCAAAGATTTACTGGGCAGGTTACTGGATGGGGATCTGTCATATGAATATGAGTATTTTAATGGCACACATGTACCAAGATACAGTGAATTTTTTGTATTCAGTTCAGTACAAGTATCACTATACTTAAGCACTTCTTATGTATATGTAGTCTGGACTTCTTTAGAATTTAGTCAAAACTGAACTGAAATATAATCTAATTGAAAAGTGCACCATTGCTAAACGGTTTAATAAGATTGGAGTTCAAGACTACATGTCACTGAGATGGACACAAAGTGTTGGAGTAACTCAGCGGGTCAGGCAGTGTCTCTGGAGGAAAAGGACAGGTTACATTTTGGGTCAAAACCCTTGTCCAGAGATGCTGCCTGACCTGCTGAGTTACTCCAGCACCTAGTGTCTATCTGCAGTTCTTTGTTTCTACAGTGATTAAAACAGAGTTATAGGAGCAGAATTAGGCTAGTCATCAAGTTTACTCCACCATTCAATTATGGCTGATCTATATTTCCCTTTCAATTCCATTCTCCTGCCTTCTCCCCAGAACCCCTGACACCCTTACTAATCCAGTTTGATAGTTTTCTGAATATTAAATGAATCAATGGATATTTGGAGTAGCAGAGTAAAATGGTGTTGATTGATGGTGATGCAGTCTCACAAGACATATGACCTACTCCTGTGTCTATTTCTTGCATTCTGTTTGCAGAAACTACTAAACTAAACATTGTGGGGTATGGGGCACAGTGAACCAGTAAGCAACCTTGGAACTACTGATCTGTAGCTGCATGAATTTGTATTCCACCTCACAGTTGAAGAATTTAAATGCTAAACTCACAACTAAATGAAAAGGGTAATGTGAATAATGGAGAGCAAATAAGTTACCGGATTGGCATTAAAACTCATCTGGTTCACTCTCCAGGCCTTCAGAGAAGAAAGTCTGTCATTGATCGGTGACGTTCCGGGTCAGGACCCTTCTTTCACACTGAAAGTGGGGAGTCTGAAGAAGGGTCCCGACCTGAAACGACACCTATCCATAGTCTCCAGAGATGCTGCCTGACCTGCTAAGTTACCAGCACTTTGTGTCTATCTTCGGTATAAGCCGGCATCTGCAGTCGAGGTCGAAGACGGGTCAGCTGGAGTCGGAGGAAGCGCTGACCGGAACAATGGAGGAGCCGGCGTGGGGGGAATGACGTGAGGGGTGGGGCAGAATGATGGAGGAGCCGGCATTGGGAATGCCATGAGGGCGGGGGCAAGAGGGGTGGGGGAGAACGATGGAGGAGCCGGCGTTGGGGGGGAATGCCGTGAAGGGAGGGAAGGGGCGGGGGAAGAATAACCTGGTGCGGGGGAAGAATAACCTGGTGCGGGATACTTTGTACCTTTGTCAGCGTCCTTTATGTGGCGGCTATTTGCATACCTTGGGTGTGCAAGCAAAGATTGTCACATGTGACAATAAAGTATTCAATTCAATTCAGTTATTTGTTTCTACAGCGGTTAGCTGTGGCAGTCTCAGTTACTCACTGACAATTTGCATGCAGTGGATTGACATGTGTTTTTAGTGAAGGGTTCACATTTTTAGCAGCTAACTGCGACTTTACAATCAGTGGAACCATACTAGAATCTGGTACTCTTTTTGAGTTCTGTCGTGCAGCTGTTTTGCAAGGTCAACAACCAGGGAGGAACATTACATTTCAGTCTATACTGATCACATGCTGATTGAATCTACTTGATCAAATGAAATGGTTGCAAAATGAAGTGATTTTTTTCGTCTCCACCCTCTTTCCTCACCACCCCTCCCCCCACTAACTGATTTGGTGTGCATTGCCAGCGAAATGTATTTTAAAATGTGTGATCATTGGATTAGCACATACGTTCAAGAAGGAACTGCAGATGCTGGAATATCGAAAGTAGACAAAAGTGCTGGAGAAACTCAGCGGGTGCGGCAGCATCTATGGAGCGAAAGGAAATAGGCAACGTTTCGGGCCGAAACCCTTCTTCAGACAGGTTTAGCACATACAACTTGTTATTTCTTCTGTAATTTAACCATTTTATCACTGCAGTCATTTCTCCACTGTTAGGCGTCACCCAACCTGAGTTCAATGGGTCATTTGTTCATGCCCATCCGGCCCATCGAGTCTACTCCGTCATTGCTGGTCAATCTTTCCCTCTCAATTCCATTCTCCTGCCTTCTCCCAATAACCTTTGACACCCTTACCAATCAATAATCTGTCAATCTCTGCTTTAAAAATACCCAAGGACTTGGGCTCCGTTTTTCTATGTAAACCAGCATCTGCAGTTCCTTGTAACTTCAGTTATATTTGACTGATGAGTTGTGTGCGCAAAGACTGCACTGTATTTTTCAAACTCGATCTTGTACATCTCTGGAAGTGTTCTCCTTTTAACATTCATTGTGTCAGCAGACTGAAGGACATTCTGGGCAGATGTGGGCCATGGCAGTTTGGCCTTGCTTCACGTTCGCAGCTAGTCAGTCACGGTCAGGCATCACACCGCGTCCTGATTCTGTCCCTTGTCATTGCTCACGTTAGCTAACGTTACCCTGGTTGTTTCGTGGATCCTTCGGCACTCCGGAGCGGCCTTGAGTGAGACCAAGTCTGTAGCGCAGAGGGGAAGAGACCTGGCTTCATTGCTGGCTGTGAGTTGGTGGTTCCGATTGATTAACTCCATTCCTACTTTGTGGCTGTGTTGCACAGGAGGAGCGCCGCCGTCGTGGAGGTGACCTCCGTCTACAGCTGGCGTTGGAAGAGAGCCGGCAGAAGCTGCAGATGCCCGGCGGGGTCCCGCACAGAAACGAGGTGTGCCCTCTGACCACCCTCAACCCTGACCCTCAACCCAGACCACCCTCAACCGTGACCACCCTCAACCCAGACCCTCAACCCTGACCACCCTGCATTTCCCCAACAGTTTACAGTTTCGTTTATTGTCACAGTGAAAAGCTTTTGTTGCGTGCTATCCAGTCAGTGGAAAGACAATACATGTTTACAATCAAGCTATTTGCAGTGTATAGATACATGATAAGGGGATAACGTTTAGTACAAGGTTACCTTGAGGGTTACCAGTGAGTTAAGGGCCTGTCCCACTCGGCTGTCATTTACGCGACATCATTTATGCGTCACGCAGCACGTGATGCTCGCGTGGTGACACGCACGTGCTGCCCGCATGGTGCGTGATGACATAGGCAGTGATGCGCGCCTGTGAGCGGCGTCGCAGGATTTTGTGATGTACGAAATCTTTGCGCGCCATCTGCATGACGTACAAATGACGGCCAAGTGGGACAGGCCCTTTAGATAGTAGAAGTGTCAGTGTCTGTCCCTCTCATAAGATATTTCCAATTCAAAACGTTCAGAGTGCATTTGTTCAGTGTTTTGTTAGACGGTAGAACATGAGTTGTCTCCTCCCATCCAGACAAGGAAAGCCAAGGAGAAAAGCTTACTTAAAAACATCAGAAACGCGAAATGTTCATTTACTTTCACATAATTATTCTTGCAGACAGCTTTGCTGGATCTGACAGACTCCACTCCCTCTCCCCTGACACAGAAACCGGATCCCTGGGGGACTCCCTTCCCATCAGCATCCACTGCCAAACCGAACCCGTGGGCTGCCGTGTCTCGACCAGTGTCGGCCGATCCCTGGAAGCAAATGGGTAAGATTTACTGGAGATGTGCTTGATGGAGGTTCAAATGGCCTTTTACGTGAGTACTCGAGACTTTCAGCTGCACAGTGATGCCTTTGGTGTTGCTCCTTGGCCTCTCTCGCTCATACTGTGTTGTGATCAGTGTACAATCTTGTACGTGTTGTATTTGTCTGATCATTAAGCTGGCACTCCCTCAGAATCCATAATTTGGTAAAATTCTCCACAAACGGCTGAGAGTCGTTACGCAGGACTTGTAGCTCCATCGTAGGCCACTGTGGCTCTGTTTAATGTGTCATCCACCACGGTGAGCTTCCTTTGGTACGGTAGTGGACGTTCCTCTAGAGATGCTGTCTGTCCCGCTGAGTTACTCCAGCTTTTTGTGTCTATCTTCCTAGATCACCTGCTCTGGTGACCTTATTACATGAAGTGGTGTGTCTCATATTCGTTTCGAGATGTCCATATCTGTGCCTATTCTGCAGGTGGAGGGTGGATGGAAGTCAGACAGTGGTTTTAATAGCCGAGACTTCCTCTGATTGAAGAGATTGTCTGGTTTTCCGTTTTCATGTTCTTTGTTCATAATAGTGTTCAATGCTTTGCATCGTGCAGCAGTCTCAGCATTGCATATCTCTGTATGTAAATAGCAAGGTGATCCATTAAACCCGCAGTGCTTGTGAAATAGTCCCCAGAGGGACTATTAAAGTCCTAAATAAAAGTCCCCAGAGGGACTATTTCACACTGAGTTTGTCACTGAGTTTGCCAACAGGTTGATTTGCAGAAATGGAGTGCTTTCTGGGAATGGCATCTACTGATTGAAAAGGAATTACTGAACGTTTTGGTGTATTCAGGAATGTCCATTAGCGCTTGTCGCTTTAGTGGAGCAGAAATCCCATTATTTTTGGGAAGCCCGTTAAACTTACGAGAACTTTATCCCAGGAATGATTGAGTCAACACATGTGAGCGTTTGACGGCACTAGGCCGGTACTCGCTGGAGTTTAGAAGGATGAGGGGAGACCTCATTGAAACTTAGCAAATAGTGAAAGGCTTGGAAAGAGTGGAGAGGATGTTTCCAATAGTGGGAGAGTCTAGGACCAAAGGCCAGAGCCTTGGAATAAAAGGATGTACCTTTTGAAAGGAGACGAGGAGGAATTTCTTTGGTCAGAGAGTGGTGAATCTGTGGAATTCATTGCCACGGGCGGCTGTGGGGTCCGTCAATGGATATTTTTAAGACGGAGATTGATATTCATGATTAGTACGGGTGTCGGGGGTTATGGGGAGAAGGCAGGAGAATGGGGTTGAGAGGGAAAGATAGATCAGCCACGATTGCATTTCGTTGTCTCTGTACTGTACACTGACAATGACAATTAAAATTGAATCTGAATCTGAATCTGAATTGAAAGGCGGAGTAGAGTTGATGGGCCGAATGGCCTAATTTTGCTCCTATAACTTATGAACTTAAATTCTCAATCCTTCTCTCACAGCAGGTTCCAGACTGGCTGTCACTACCACCGATCCGTGGGGAGCTTCCAGTCACCCCCCTTCAGGAGACCAGCAGACGAGAAGCACAGATCCCTGGGCCTCAGTCGCACCAGCCTCTGACCGAGACCCCTGGGCTCCAACCTCTCCCCCAGGTGACGTTCGATAGAAGCACGGAGCCAATGCAAACACTACACAGAGCTGTGTAGGAAGAAAACTGCAGATGCTGGCTTACACCAAAATGCTAGAGTAACTCAGCGTCTCTGGGGAAAAGGAGTTTGATTCGAGACCCTTTCACCAGACTGAGAGGAGCCCCCTTCTTCAGACCCCTCTCAGTGTGAAGAAGGGTCTTGACCCAAAACTACACAGGGCTACTCATTGGATCAGCCACATCAACAACGGTTTTCACCGTACCTCGGTACACGTGACAATAATATACCTGAACCTAGTATTTCACCCTCAGTATGTACAGGAATATATGAGGTACAAAACATGTAGCAGGGGCTTCTGACTTCCAAAACCCCAAATTCATGGAAATGTAGAAACAAAGAACTGCAGATGCTGGTTTATACCAAAGATAGACACAAAGTGCTGGAGTAACTCAGCGGGGTCAGGCATCATGAATAAATGGATGTGTGACGTTTCTTCACTCTTTAGTCTGAACGGTCCCAACCCAAAACGTCACCCATCCTTTCTCTCCAGAGATGCTGCCTGACCCTTACTGAGTTACTCCAGCACTTTGAGTCCATTCATGGAAATGGATTGGTGTAACGGTTGGGAGTGTGGGTTTGTGGCATTTTTGTGAAATTTTAAAATAACTCTAGAAATCTCTTTTAAATGAGTTGAGTAAAAGTGTCAGTTTGTTGGGAAATGGTTCTGAAGGAAAGGACACTTTCAAGTCTGGGTTTGTGTGTGTGGTCCCAGTCTCACACCAGCAGCTACACATTAGCACTGTGGATATAGAGTAAACCCTCCATATAACGGACCAGACGGTGGGATAATGAGGTCCGTTATTGCAGATTGTCCGCTATAACTGAGTAAGGGATAATCATCGTGTGTAGTTGAAACTAAGAACTGTGGATGATGGTTGAAACATAAAACATAAGTGCTGGAGTAACTCAACGGGTCAGGCAGTGTCAGAACGTGGATAAGTAATCGGACCCTTCTTCAGACTGATTCAGTCTGCTGAGTTACTCCAACACTTTCACCGTGAAACTAGGCGCCAATGCCAGTGGTCTCTTCTTCACCAACTGCTGCACGATCCAGTCGCCGTGGCTGTTGTTGCAACTGAACTTGTAGCCCCTGGCCGGCAGCGTTTTCCTCTGGCCGCTGACAACGACATGACGCGCTGGGTCACCATCCGTTGTCGATTCCAAGATGGAGTGTGTTGGCAACTCTGGGGAAGGAGGAGGTTACAGTAGGGAGGGAGTCCCACCGTGACTGAGCGCGTGCTGTCAGTGGCGGCATCCCGAAGAAGGCGCCGTCCCCAGGGGCTACAATGTGAGCCGCAACAACAGACGCTTTAATAACGGTCCGTGCAGTGAGTGAAGAAGGGCTCAATTGTGCACCTTTGCGAGTCGGGGATGGTGTCGGCAGCCAGGGCTCTAAACAGCTGGGGAGTCGATGCGAGCCGAGGTTCGTCTGCTATCACCGAAACCCGTTAGAAAGGAGACTGTTAAAACACGGGCTTACTGTTTAAAGAGTTTTTTCAACAAAGGGGGGAGCAGACTGGTGCAGGAACAGCGTGTTGATCAGATTGTTCCCTCTCGCAGGGCCTTCCCCCTTCCACTCCCTCAACGCGGCAGAAGCAACTGTCATGGATGATTTCTCCGCGTTCAGCCATCTCCGAGGGTCACCCAAGAAAGCAGAAGGACAGGCAGCAGGTGAGCCTGGTGTGTGTTGGTGGCAGCCGCAGCTGAGCTTTGGTTCATGTCTATTGTGTTATTGCAATACAATAATAGCCTATTGTGTTATCTAACTAAAATAGCTGAGGTTGGAGTTTCTCCTTTCAATGTGACATATTTTAAATTCAAGGAAATATTCAAGAGGCATTTTGGCCCATCATGGTGTCTAGTGTGTCTCATCCTCTCCTGCCCCACAGTCCTGTATATTGGCTGAGATGGTGTTGGCAACTCCCTGCTCCACAGTATAATGAGCAGCAGGTTGTGATGCTGAGCGAGCCCCAGGCTACACTGCCTGGAGAACAAGGGGAAGGTGACCTTGGATCTCAGCAACTCTGAAGTGGTACTGTCGATACCTCCAAGAAACATTTAGACAGGCACATAGGTTTAGATGTGGATGTGTGCCAAAAGCAGGCAGGTGGGACCAGTATAGGCTGGACATGTTGGGCCGATGGGCCTGTTTCCACGCTGTGTGACTATGGTGTGGACAGCAGAAATGTCCCACGAGTTGGAAACGAGACCAAGAACGAGAGGGACCTTCCCTCCACTCAGAGTCATACGGCACAGAAGCGGGCGCTTCGGCCCACAGTAGTGGTCTCAGAAAGCACATCAACGCCACTGCTTCCTTAGAGGTTTTAGGAGGTTCGGCATGTCCCTCACCAACTTCTACAGACCACCAATTCTCCATCTACACCAATCCCCACTTTCCAGTCCTTAGTGCAAAGCTGCTTAAGGCAATTCTTGGCAATTGTCCCCTAGATACTATTAAAATGCTGTGAAAGATTGCCTCCACGACCAACGCGTCCCAGATTCCCACCGCCCTCTGGGTGACAATGTTGTTCCTTTCATCCCCTCTAAATCCCTCACCCCTTCACCTTAAACAATAGACAATAGGTGCAGGTGTAGGCCATTTGGCCTTTCGAGCCAGCACCGCCATTTAATGTGATCATGGCTGATCATCCCCAATCAGTACCCCGTTCGTGCCTTCTCCCCTGACTCCGCTATTTTTAAGAGCCGTATCTAACTCTCTCTTGAAAGCAAACCCATGCCTTCCAGTTTTAAATATGTTTGTTATGGGAAAAACGTTCTTGCAACCTACACTATCAGTGCTGCTCATAATTTTTTTGCACTTAAGTTTATCCTGCCCACACACAAAACTGGATAGTCATTTAGCAAGTGAAAGTATCTTGGTTGAGACGATAGATTCATTTTGCAAGAAGGCTCCACTGTTGCAACTGTTTATCATATATATTAATGATTTGGAAGAGGGAATTAGGAGCAACACTGCAAAGTTTGCGGATGACACAAAGCTGGGTGGCAGTGTGAACTGTGAAGAGGATGTTAGGAGATTGCAGGGTGACCTGGACAGGTTGAGTGAGTGGGCAGATGCGTGGCAGATGCAGTATAATATAGATAAGTGTGAGGTTATCAACTTTGGCGGCAAAAACAAGGGGGCAGATTATTATCTCAATGGGGTTAGGTTAGGTAAGGGGGAGGTACAGAGAGACCTGGGTGTCCTTGTACACCAGTCACTGAAAGTTGGGGTGTGCAGGTACAGCAGGCAGTGAAGAAAGCTAATGGAATGTTGGCCTTCATAACAAGAGGATTTCAGTATAGGAGTAAAGAGGTTGTTCTGCAGTTGTATAGGGCTCTGGTATTGTGAGTTGTGGAGTATTATGTAGAGTTTTGGTCTCCTAATTTGAGGAAGGACATCCTTGTGATTGAGGCAGTGCAGCGTAGGTTCACAAGATTGATCCCTGGGATGGCACATGAGGAAAGATTGAAAAGACTAGGCTTGTATTCACTGGAGTTTAGAAGGATGAGGGGGATCTTATAGAAACATATAAAATTATAAAAGGACTGGACAAGCTAGATGCAGGAAAAATGTTTCCAATGTTGGGCGAGTCCAGAACCAGGGGCCACAGTCTTAGAATAAAGGGGCCATTTAAGACTGAGGTGAGAAAAAACTTTTTCACCCAGTGTTGTGAATTTGTGGAATTCCCTGCCACAGAGGGCAGTGGAGGCGAAATCACTGGATGGATTTAAGTGGGAGTTAGATAGAGCTCTAGGGGCTAGTGGAATCAAGGGATATGGGGAGAAGGCAGGCACGGGTTATTGATTGGGGACGATCAGCCATGATCACAATGAATGGCGGTGCTGGCTCGAAGGGCCGCATGGCCTCCTCCTACACCTATTTTCTATGTTAAATGATCCATTCCTTACAGTGTCTTCCACTGCATCTTGGGGGTGTCTGTGCATGAAGTTTGAAATCCTGATCCTCAGAGCTGGTCATTTGGTGTTGGGGGGGTGGGGGGGGAAAGGTTTCTGCATTTGAAAGAGTCACGGCAATAGTGTTCTTAGAAAACACACCAACGCCTCTACTTCCTTGGAAGGCCGAGGAGGTTCGGCACGTCCCCAACATCCCTCACCAACTTCTCCAGGTGCGCTGAAGGAAGCTTGTAATCAGGATGCTTCACAGCTTGGTTTGGGAACAGCCCCATCCAAGAACGCAAGACATTGCAGAGAGGGGCCGGGGAATTGCCTCCAGTGCCTTCAAGATCCTCTGCAGGAGACCCCCACCCCCCCCCCACCCTCCCCCGGGTCAAAGAGGCAGTCGGGCGGGCGAGAAGAGGGACGACGGTTGGCGGGCAGAGCCGGTGGAGGGTGACGGAGGAGGGCCTGCAGCAGCCTGGGGCTCGCCTGGATCCAGTACATCCAGCACCTGGACTTTGGACTGTTTGTAAATGACATCAAATGACAAACAAGAATGCCCCTGTTCAGTGCACCCGTGACAGCAAAGCTCCTTTGAACCACTTTGTGTACACATTAGAATGTGGGCCCTGTGTAAACTGGCTCTGACCTCTGCAGGTGGCAGATACGATGCGCCAGGCGATGCCATGATCTCGGTGCCCACGTCCGGTGACGCGGGCTGCCCCGACTCCTTCGACATGTCCCGCATGCCCGGCACCATGGGCTCCAGGCTGCCCACCCCCAAGCACCAGCAGAAGAATCCCGAATCCTTCCTGGGACCTAATGCCTCGCTTGTCAACCTGGACACTCTGGTGACCCGCACAACGCACCCAAACATGAGCACAAACCCTTTCCTGATGCAGGGTGAGTAGAGACTCTGCTTCCCATAATGAAGACTCTCTGACCGCTCGGTTACCATGTGGAAAGAATGGACGTGGAGAGGATGTTTCATAACTTCATAACTAACCCGAATCAGGCCCTTCGCCCCAACAAGTCAACCCATGACTGATCTATCTTTCCCTCTTAACCCCATTCTCCTGCCTTCTCCCTTTCACCCCTGACACCCGTACAAATCAAGAATCTCTGCATCTCTGCCTTAAAAATATCCATCTGTTTCCGCTAGTGGGAGAGTCTAGGACCAAAGATCACATAAAAGGACGTACCTTTAGAATGAGATGAGAAGCAATTGCTTTAGTGGGTGGAGTTCATTACCACAGAGGCTGTGGAGGCCATCACTGGATATTTGTATGGTGGAGATTGACAGATCCTTGATTAGTGCGGGTCAGGGGTCATGGGGAGAAGGCAGAAAAATTGGGTTTGAGGATGAAAGATAGATCAGCCATGATTGAATGGTATAGTACTCTTGAAGGGCCGAATGGCCTAATTCTGCTCCCATAACTTATGAGCCATGTGGATGTCGCTGCGCTGGCACCTCCTGTAAAGCAGCGGTTGTGGGAAGATGGGACAAATTGGGAAGAATTAAACTCCCCACAGTCTTTAATCTCACTTTTTCTCTCTTACTCACTCTCTCTCTCACTCACTCACTTTCTCTTTCCTCCCCTCTCTCTATCTCACTCTTTATCTCTTTATTTTTCTCTATCTCTCACTCTCTTTCCCCCTCTCTTCTCTCCCTTTCTCTCCCCCCTTTCTCCCTGCCTCTTCTCCCTCCTCTCTCTCTCCTCTCTCTCTCTCTC
Organism: Leucoraja erinaceus; assembly: GCF_028641065.1. Taxonomy (NCBI): domain Eukaryota; kingdom Metazoa; phylum Chordata; class Chondrichthyes; order Rajiformes; family Rajidae; genus Leucoraja; species Leucoraja erinaceus. The sequence goes on along the minus strand of NC_073413.1, from coordinate 4,176,185 downwards.
TCTCCCACTGTCTCTCCCCTCCTCTCTCTCTCTCTCTCTCTCTCTCTCCCCTCCTCTTTCTCTCCCACTCTCCCTCTTCTCTCTCTCTCCCCCCCTCTCTCTCTCTCTCTCTCTCTCTCTCTCTCTTTCTCTCTCCCCCTCCCTCTCTCTCTCCCCTCTCTCTCTCCCTCTCTTTCTCTCTCTCCCTCTCCCTCTCTCCCTCTTTCTCTCTCCCTCTCCCCCTCTCTCTCTCTCTCTCCCTCTCTCCCCCCTCTCTCTCTCCCTTCTCCCCTCTCCTCCTTCTTTCTCTCTCCTTCTTTCTCTCTCCCGCTTTCTCTCTCCCCATCCCCACAGGTGTTCCTGCAGTGGCGACTGCCAACCCGTTCCACAGCGCGCCCGCGCCGGTATCCAGCTCCATGATGGCCGTGACCCAGACGCCGTTCGGACCCGTCAACGTGAGCGGCGGCGGCCCCTTCTCCTCCATGCCCGGCGTCGGGGTGCCTCCCATGGTGACCATGCCCGCGATGGGCATGCCTCAAGGTGCCAGCGTTCAAGGGATGATGGGCCCGACCTACGTCGCCATGCCAACCCCTCCCGCCCCGGGCCCTGCTCCCAGCTCCACCAACCCATTCCTCTTATGATGGCGGTTCGGGGGGCTCCCATCTCAGCTGATATTTAAGTAAATCTTTTTATGACTGGTTATTCCTTCCCCCCGTGCAACTGGAGAGCAAAATATACAACGTCCTTCCTTATGGATGAATGTGAAAGCGACACTAAGACGCAAGGAAAATTCCCAGGATTGTCCTTGTGATAAATAACCCTTGTGCACCCTGAATTGAGAACAACATGCCTGGTTTGGCAGTACCAGAAGTATTATCAGTCTGTCTGTACAGGAGCCTGAAGAAGCTAAACCTTGAGTTCAAACGGAGACCTACTTTGTGGGCGCTCTGGGTTAAGGACCCTAACATGGTTCTACTCAATTACCCTGCATTCTTTGTCACTGGGAAGAGGTTACGTGGGGGTGGGGGAGGGGGGGGATGGAGTGTAGACGAGGCTGTCACCAAGAGGCCAACTTACCACAAGAGTTGAGGGAAGTAAAAGATTGCGTGCCTGGTGAATGTACCCTTATGATGGCAGGAGAATCCAGCAACGTTAAAATGGTGGCAAGCACCGTCGAGGAAGCCCGTCCGTGTAGCCCCAACTCTCTTACCCACAGCCTGTCTCCCGAGATCCATCCCCAAGCCCTTCAGCATTTGCTGCGTACAATCTCCACGGACCTCTCTGCTGCACGCAGCCACTGGATTGAATCGGCACTCTCGTCAGTTTAAAGAGCGAGGGAAGGGGGCTTGGTTTACTCCCACAGCCAGCCGTCTGGGCACTCGGCCACTGGTGCTGTCAGTGTAATACCAGTGTGGGCCGGTGCATCCACAGTCCAGACCTTTACGTGGAGTGCTGTGGGCAAGCTGGTTTGTGGTGATCAGAAGTCCCCTCTGTCCGTCAGCTTCTTGCAAGGTGTCACTTTGCTGCAGGATGCCCGGCCCTGCAGCTCGTTTTATTTGCCAGTACTGTGGTACTTACCCAGTCAGCGTGTCTACCCAATGCTTCCCATCGGGATCCCTTCTTTGTTTAAACTTATCCTTTTACAAAAGATGTTTACATTTTGCTGCAGTCGTATGTTTACTGATGCGTGTGCGGTGGTGGCTGGGTTCCGGGGACGGCAGTGCGGAGTGATGGGACATCACCATGGTTCCTCGGCTCTCCGGCCTCAGCGTCTCTCGGCCTCGCCTGCCGGAGCGACCCGTTATATCAAAGACAAAAAGAAGCCGCCGTTCTCAGTCAGGACCTCTGACTTGGAGGGGGGGGGGGGGAAGCAATTGCAGAGCTGAAACTGAAGGGAGTCACAGAACAAAGCATAGAACGAATCTGGGAATAGCCCAAGGTATGACAGTCGGCCTGACCGTAATACTGCCGTGGCAAATAATGAGGTGTTTAGCAGCAAGTGAGGCAAGTGCTCTATCTCTAGGGGGCCTGACTACCTCTGGGGTGCAGTCAATAACGCCATTCACACTGTACGTGTGTGTCCCCTACACACTTTCAGCAGTGAATGTAAATAGGACACGGCAATAGTGTCTGGTGATAGATTGGTAATGAATATATTCCAGTTTGAAACTTGCAGGTAACACCGGTCGGTCACTCTGGATCCATGCTTCCAAACCAGCCCTAAAATTCTGCACCTTTCTGGCTGGCTGCCTTCCAGTACAGGCCCACCACCGATTTTTTGGCCCCATCCCCCCTGGTTCCAGTGCCTTTCTGGATTATCTGTTTTGTTGGACCAACAGAAGTCACAGCCTCCGAGCAGAATCGAACGGTACCGGAACGGTCCGCCCAGCCGCCCGGGGGGCCGAGATGCCGACCCACAAAGTCGACCTCGGAAGTTGGCTAGGGGAACGGATCTGCCGGCTCTGTCCGCGTCAGAGTCCCAGAGCCCCGGCCACAGGGGTCAAATTTGACCCGCCGATCGGCCGCGGAAGACTCGGTGAGGTCGAGATCGGCCGCCTCACCTGGCCTGGGCGCCACATTTCCATAGGGCTTTAAGTGGGCACTGTACAAGATATTTCAAGTGTGCACTCGTAATTCTGTCCGGATTAAAGTGCCGGACCAGCAGTTAGTTGCTGGAAAATCAGTGGTGGGCCTTGTCGGTAACGGACAGGTGCTTCACTGGAAATGTAGAGCCTTGGGACTGGTGAAGAGAAGAGATGAGATGAGCGGTGGTCGTGATGGGTGGGACACATTCGCTCCACTACTTAGCAGTGAGAAAGTCCCCGACTGTAATATGGGTGAAACCCACTCCCCTTGTCTCCATGAGGGGGGGAGTACAGGAATTTTGTCAAGGTGCTAGATTAACTCTTGAAACAAGTAATTAACCTTTTATACACTACAGTCAGATTCAGTGGCTCTCCCCCATAATAGGTTTAATTGGGAATTTTCTTACTGAAATGTCCAGGTCGAACAACATTACTGACATTTTGTCTTTGGTTTGAGTCTCAGTAAGTGAGAAATGTTGGACTTCCTTCCATTGCCTTTTCTCCCACCTCGGCTGCTCAGTTGACACCTTTCCCTAGATGTATTACAAACAAATTCAGAAGACGACAACTGGAGATTTTTTTTTTAAACCCTGCGTTACTCTTCCATTATTTGACCATTACTGGTCAAGATGAGGTTTACAGACCTTTACCCACCTATAAGAAACGTTTTGGTAAGAAAATTATAATGTCATGTTAAAAAGTACATTTCTATTAGTGGGATGCATTAGTGTGGGATAGACAAAATAGAAATTGCTTTCATTTCTATCCGCTGCCTCAGAAGATGTCTTCCAAAGTATTATTTACTGTCAGTATACAGTAACCCAGCACAGTATTAATGAGTTATTTACAGTAATGCTCGGCAGAATCAACAATCTGTATTAAGACACAGTATTAAGAGTCACTGCATTATAGTAACCCACTTCAGTATTAATGGTTACTATGCACATTCACACAGCAACAACCTACAATATTAATACAGTTCTGCATTAATATTACCCTTTTTTAAAATCTATGGGAGCGTTACCAAACTTGTTTTTAAACTAAATCATTGAGATTACGGCAGGTGACCAAGGTGGAAGCTCCTTATATATGTCCTCTCCACGGGATTAATCCCTTTAAGCTATAATTATCTGCAATATTAACTGTACAAACAGAATGGTGGGTGCCTTCTGATATGAACTATGGGCAAGTGGGTACTTGGCGTTAAACACTATAACGGCCAGTGTTTTGGGCCCTGTAGCCTAGTTCTTTGTATTGATGATGTACAGTGACTGCCAACACCATGATCAAGGAAGCTTGCTGCAGGATGGACAGTCTAACTAAAACTGGACAATAATTACAGCACAAAATACTTTTAAGTCGACAGATTGCAGTTTGTTTTTTAAAAGTTTATTATTGGAGATGTATTCTTGTCTTAATGCTGCGACCCACACTGCATTTCTTTACAAATGCTTCTGTGAGCATGTTTACAGTGTACACAGCTGTGGTGGCATCCTTGTTTTAGTCATCCCCAGTATTGTCCTGTTCTTCAGTCCGTGACTCATCTCAGTGATACAGCGTGCAGCTCACACCACCAGTTTGGAGCTGTTTTAACAAATAATTCAGATTGGATAATCTATCCTCCTACTTTCCATTCCCAAGATCAATCAGGCTTCCAGCTTTACGAAGGAAGATTCATAGCCAACATTTCATCTATATTTTCTAATCATGAGAGCATGCCATTCAAAGATGTTTCCTCTAAAAATGCTGAGGCTCTGGAGGATGCCATGGTTAAAGATATTGATGTCACCTCTCATTTGGCATTGATTAGCAAATTCAGACAAATGTTACAAGAAAATTATCTTGCTGGTGGCTTGAGTGTAGGGTCAAAATTTGGTTGGGTTGAAGCAATAATTTTACCCCATGTCTAATTCGTACTGCCTCGGCAAAATACAGGAGCTTTACTTTCAATCCTACCAATGTTTGGTGGAACAGTAAAGGAGTTTTACTCTGTCCTATCAAACTTTCCCAGAACTGGTGGGCAGCACAGAAGAGAAACAGTTTTTTTTTAATGTATGCTTCCCCTGCCTCGGGAACATTTTGGTGGGCAGTTCATTGGGAGCTCTATTTCTGTGTCTAATCTGTACCAGATATGCTCTTGAAACTAAACACACATCTGTGCCTGAAATTGTGGTTTGCAGCACAAGTGCAAGGTTCAGTAAAAATCAAAACAGAGATTGGGAGTATTGGCGCCGTTGTACATGAGGTGTCCATGTGTGCTTTTCAGAGTCATTGAAAGATGCGGTGCAGAACTGAGCTGTTGGCAAATGGTGAAAGTGCAATTTTGGAAGATTCACGAGTCATAGCAAAGACTAACGTTTGTAGTCTTATTCCAAACTAAAAAACCTCTGCATGCCCGAGTCTAAAATCGTGTGTAGCACATGGCTTTTTTTTTATAAGTCCTCTCTCATCCTTTAGGGTTTCCACTCTGTTCACATGTGGGCCACAGCGTCTCTCTTTAGAAGCATGGTGCTGTTTTTATACTATAATATCAAGCAGTAAAACTCATTATCTGGTCGCTGTCATTCCTCTTGAGTCTGGAGAGCACACGGCACAAATGATACTGCAAGATGCGTGAGACCAGACACAGGTGTGTCGCAGAGTAGGGGGTTTTACTGTTTGAAATGAGAGGACATAACCACATTTGACAAGTAGAATGCCTGTAGAATCTTCACAATAAAACTCCTTTTTGTAAGAGTTTTATTTTTTAAATGTTCGGGGGAGTTGGGATACAGAAGCAGCCGTTGTATCCAACATCACCTTAGTTAACACCTGATCACAGCTCTGACTGCTTCTTCCAAGAAGAAAGTGAACCATAATATCTACTGCAATTCTGCCTGCAAATCAAAACCTAGGCTTAGACTACAGGCCACAGCGTTGAGCATTCAATTCAATTGCTCCGACACTATTTTATATAAATGCACAATAAGATCTGAAAATAAGTGGCTTCTGATCTCCCTTCTGCAAGGACAGCACCCCAATGTGTTTTATTCCTTGTGTGATGTTGCCTGGGTCCATGATACTCAAGTTTCTCAATATAGGAATATTGATAAACCCCGAATCTGAAACATTTGTTCTCTACATTTTCTTTAAGACTACTGGTTTAGAAACTGCACCTGGTATTTTATTTTTGTAAACATCACAAGATGTAAAAAGGGACCTGTGCACCTCTTGTCAAATGCGTTACCTTTTTGAGAATGGAAATTTAATTTGCCTTTGATTCTTTGCCTGTTAATGGCAGCTGATATGGTCAAATGCGCTGCTATATGCTCCTCTAAAGGGCGAGTGTGAACCACCAGAGGCCCAAGGATATCGGTTGGACTCAATCGCAGCTGTGTTTGCTCCGTCTTAGTCAAGCGGCTCACTGGTGAATATTGGCTAACTCGCAATTTCAACCCCCTCCCTCCCTCCTCTCTGATCGAGAGCTGCTCCTGAGAGGTGGAAATCTCAAACTCACAGGTGAACAGGCCCCTTTCATTGTTAAGCATTAAGGTAATTAGATGTCCAAAGAATTGAGTTGTAGTGTATCTTATGCATTAATTTATTCATGAGTATCTAATGTATAAATATTTATCTCTATAGTAATTGGGGTGCAAGAATCAATACTAAATACAGGGCACAGCTCAACTTTTTCTAAATGAGCTGGCTCTAAATCCATACCCTCTGACTGGAATTGTAGGAATATGCTTCTGCTTCAGCCCCACAATATTGTTAGATGATTCTGTCAGTATTTTTCATTTTGGAAGGATTGTTGTGACATTATAGCGGCATAGTTAATGTTTTAACACTCTTGCCTCGTTTGATCTGATATCTCGGGACTCTGGCAGTGTTGATACTGATCCCTGTTGCTCAAGCTCCATCGACAGGAGAGCCCAGTCATCATGTGGTTAGACATCACTGGGGGCGTGGCATCAATGTGCTGTTCAGTTCCGGGACTTGTATTTTTATCTACATTGTCCATCTGCCGATCGTCTGTCTGTCTGTGTGACATGCAAAGTTAGACACAAACTGCTAGAATGTACAAGTGACATTTTCTGGTTTTTAAACTCACTTTGGCTCCTAACCAGCCTGTTTCGCTGGTTACTTGTGCAGGAAACTCAATCTAAGAGACTGACGTGGTCTCCTGCATTTTAGTTAGTCTGAAATCACCTTTTACTGTAGATATCCAGTTTTGTTTAAATATTTAAAGTATTTGCCAGATTAACTGTACTAGCAAAATAAATGTGAACCTGTGTTATGTTCAGTATCGTTCAAGACCGTTTTATGAATCGGTAGAAATGGAAAGATTTGATTGATGCAGTGATTTTTTTTTCATCCTTCCTCCCCACCCCCCTCCCTTCATCATTGGGAGGCAATGCCCGAGAGATTGTGCAGACACTTCAAGTAACAGTGGCATCTTCTTCCCACACTCAATGCAGTTCAGTATGCAGGCAGCACTCTGCCTGAAGGTCAGATTGCTAGACTGATACACTGGAGATGAAGCTCCAAAGTATGGATGTCAACTTCAGTGTTGATTGCAGGAAACACCGAATCCAAAGCCCCCTTCCCAACATTACTAACAGGCAGCAGGTTATTAGAAAAAGTACATACTCTATAGAGTTACAGCACCCACCCAGTCCACATGAACCAGCACTCACCCCGTACGCTAGTACTATCCTACATACCAAGGACAATTTACCATTTTTTCCAAAGCCAATTGATCTACAAACCTGTACATCTTTGAAATACAGGGGGGGGGGGGGGGGGGGGAACTGGAGCACCCAGAGAGCACCTATGCAATCACAGGGAAAACGTTCAAACTGTACAGACACCACCCATTGTCAAGATAGAACCAGAGTCTCTGGTGCTGTGAGGTAACTACTGCAGCACCATTGTGCTGCCCTTCTCCAGCTTAAATGTCATAAAAATGCATTAGATGGGTACATGTATGGTGCAGATCCATCAGTAGCTGATCGGTTTGTTGCATCAAACCTGCCCGATAGCTCTGTCAGCGTCTTGTTTCAGGGAGGCATTAACCTTTTGAATGCATTTATAGATTACATAGACAACATTTATCATTGTTCTGGTTTTCAGAGCTTTCCAAATTTGCTACCAGATTTCTTAAGTGCATACTTGAACTGTTTTGGGATCAAGGTGATAGATATGAAGATCTAGTATTGTCAATTTTGTAAAAAGCTAATGACCTGCTTTGGCTTCCATGTTCGATTGGATCTCATTACTCAATGAACAAATAGATCAACAGCCCATTAGATTCTCCACACAACCATTTTGAAACTATGAAATACAGCAGATTGAATAAATGGAAAGAATGACTTAACCAAATACAAACAGTTGAAACAGCACAGAAACGGGCCCTTCAGCCTAACCTTGCCAAGATGCCCCATCCAAAATATTCAAATCGAATGACTCTACAACTCATTGATCAGTGCTTTACAGACATCCTTAAAGCACTTTTTCTTTTTATCCCAGATGAGAGAGCAGACAGATTAATGAACCAAACCAAGCCACAGCTCAATGAAATGGAACCATTTTATTAATGAATACAGCACAATGTCCACGTCCTTGGACAGAGAGGACTGAAGCCCTCTGGTGATGATCTTTCAATATGCCTCTAGACTTGAACATTAGTGGAGGTGATTGAGGGGTTGGCAGTTTCTGAGAGATACCAAAATATAGGGAGCCCATCAGTTCCAACCAACTCAAAAGCCTCCAGCACTATTGAACTGTGATCCATTAAATACACTGCATTGGTCTCTTGGACATTAAATTTGCCCAACATTAGCACCAGGCACAAGCATAGTTTATAAAACATTCCCAAGACATAATTTATACACCTTGTTGTTGGTTTGCCAAGTGCATGACTGACCTCCAGTGTTTGTGGAATAGTCGTAACAATGAGGCACGAGAATAGGATCCTGTTCAAGACCGAGTGCCATTCCCAGCCAAGTCACATCCCGTGCACCAGCAATTAGGAAATTTAATATTTGGGACCAAAAAAGGTCTTGGGCAAAATAAAGCACTTGGATTGTGTCAGCATTTCGGACATAAACACCTGTCGTGGTACTCAGTATATAATGTGAACATCTACACATTCTAATCCCTCAAAGGTCTGTTCCCACCAACACAGCTCCCACAAATGTTTGTGAATGGAGTACCAATTATCAGGGAGGTTTAAAATAAAAGGCTCCACCACTGCCGCCACAGCTCAAGTAACAGACAGGCTGGCAAGTGGACCATTGTTGGCAGGGTTTCACAAGTTTCCACACCTCCCTCCCTCCACCAGGCATAACAGCAAAACCTCCAACTTAATCAGCTCCACTTTTCTTCAAAGTCTTCTTCAAATTTCAAACAAATCAGTCTTGTGCAGACTGGAACGGTAGAAGGTAAATCAGTCATCTCAAAGGCCCAGGATAGACACAGAGTGCTAGAGTAACTCAGCGAGTCAGGCAGCATCTCTGGAAAGGATGGGTAACGTTTCGAGTCGGGGCGCTTGACTGAACAAGAGTCCTGTCCCGAAAGGTCACCTATCCTTTTTCTCCAGAGATGTCGCCTGAGTGGCTGAGTTACTCCAGCACTTTGTGCCCATCTTTGGTATAAACCAGTATATGCAGTTCTACATCTGAAAGACTGGGGCCTATTCAATAGAAACCTCAGGCCACTAACCCTATTGACCAAAGCCAATCAAACACAGTTGTTACGTTTGTTCACCACGTCAAAAGTCACTTAAGTTACAGGGCAGCGCCCATAGGCCCACCGAGCATGCTTACACCCAACCACAGCTTGGGTTTCTGATCAAAAATTAAGTAGGCTGGTTATAATACATCCTCTCTAAAAACCGGTTTCCTCTTTTGTCACAGATCATTTATGTTATAGAGGAAAGGTTAGAGAGGACCAAGATGCATTTAAATGCTAAGGTAGACAAAATTGCTGGAGAAACTCAGTGGGTGCGGCAGCATCTATGGAGCGAAGGACAGGCAACGTTTCGGGCCGAGACTTTGCCCATTTCCTTCGCTCCACAGATGCTGCCGCACCCGCTGAGTTTCTCCAGCAATTTTGTCTACCTTCTATCTGCAGTTTCTTGTGCATTTAAAATTCTGTTGTACCCATGATCTGGGCTACACCATCTCAAATAACTAGTCTTGGCAATTTGGTTCAACAATAGTTTCATACCCCTTTCTATATAGCAGTTTTCTTTTTAAATAAAACTACAAAACAGGATCAATTACAGAGATCTATCAAGGTCACTGCAACCTCCTTGAAAATAGAATAAAACGGACACAGCATCTTTAATAAATAATTCAGTCACAGCCAAAAGATTGAATGAACTGTAGGGTCTAATTAAAACAAAGGTGGTCAGTACAAGTTAAAAATTAATTCTAGAATTAAAACAATCGATGCATTTCCCTTGCATACTTCAAGTTCAATCGACAAATGTGTGATTAAACATATTTATATCAAAAAAGCGACACACATGCACAAAGTTCAAGAGAGACAAAGTTGACACTGACATCAGCAAATGGTTTAAAAAATGTTAAAATCCATTCCAAAAACATCTCTTTTTAAAAAAAAAAGGAAACAATGTCACTTCCTAATTGGTTATGGATACTTCCATAATCTTTCTATAAGAGGGCTGTGGTTTGGGTTTTCCCTCCCGGGTCGGAGAGGGGAAACGGGCAAGGGAAGCAGTGATTGAGATGGTAGGAGAACGGTCGGTCTCTCCTTGCTCTGCAGTCACTTTGTGACAGATCTAGCAGCCACTGGCTGGAGTCACCGCAGCTCCCTGGGATTTCACCTTGTGCCTTTGTCCTCCTCGCCTTCTGCCTCCACTCGTCTTGGGCTGCGAAGAAAACCAGACAGGAGAAACTGATACAAGACATTCTTTAGATGACAAAGTGACAAGTGGGTAGCTGACACAGGATTTGCATATCATGCCCGCTAGCATTTGGCCAATTGCTCGGTTCCGGCAGTCGCACAATACCTAACAAAGGGCACTTAGTTTAGTTTAGAGATACAGCGCAGAAACAGGCCCTTCGGCCCACCGCACGCTAACTAACCAACACCGGGGACAAATTTTACATTAATATCAAGCCAATTAACCTACAAACCTGTATGTCTATGGAGTGCGAGATGAAGCAGAAGTTGTCGGGGGAAACCCACGCAGGTCACAGGGAGAACGTACAAACTCCGTACAGACAAGCACCCGTAGTCCAGATCGAATCGGGGTCTCTGGCGCTGCAAGGCAGCAACTCTACCGCTGTGCCACTCCTAAATTCACTCTGGGGTGGCACGATGGCACAGTGGTAGTTTCTGCATTACAGTACTAGAGACAGCCGTTACTTTGCTCGTGTCCTTGGAGGGGGATCTGCATCGTGTTGGGTTTTTAATACATGGCCGGGGTTTGACAGCCATTGCCCACAGCAAACCAAACAAACCCCCACCCGAGTGATAATCACGTTTATTCAACTCTAGCTTTCTTTCCAAAGATGCTGTTTTCTTGCCAGCATAGTCCCAGTTACTGGCACAGACCATTGGTTTGATGTGAGATTTAGTTTATAGACCAACGTACCTCATACACTAGCACTATCCTACACACTAGGGACAATTGACAATTTTTACTGAAGCCAATTAACCTACAAACCTGCACATCGTTGTAATGTGGGAGGAACAGGGTCACGGTGAGAATTTACAAATACCATACAGACAGTGCCTGCAGTCAGGATCGAACCCAGCGCTGTAAGACAGCAACTCTACCACTGTTCCAACCCAGAGTAGTTTTTTTTTCATGCCCATGAATACAGTGCCAGGCCCTGAAGTCTTGACCAAGCCCTGCCCAACTACATAGTGCCAATCTATGTTTCTATAGCTTTTCTATGGCTCTAGGGGCTAGTGGAATCAAGGGATATGGGGAGAAGGCAGGCTCGGGTTATTGATTGGGGACAATCAGCCATGATCACAATGAATGGTGGTGCTGGCTCGAAGGGCCTCCTCCTGCACCTATTTTCTATGTAATCTGAAAAAGGATCTCGACCCAAAACGTCACCCATTCCTTCTCTCCAGAGATGCTGACTGTCCTGCTGAGTTACTTCAGCATTTTGTGCCAAAAGGCTATTTGGAAGATGGAAGATTTGAGCTCTTGTCCACAGGGGGCAATGTTCAATTTTAGGAAGGGAGTTGAAATTTTGATTCCAATCATTAATTACAGCACAATCCAAAAATCTGTCATCATTCCGTTCAGCCGTGACCAGGACAGATCAACTTTCAGCATTGGTAACAGGGTGCTGATGTGTAGATGCAGATTGGTCACCATGATAGCCAAACCAATAAAGCAGAACATAAAACCATACTGCTACCTTGTTTTCCTTATTAACATCCCGGTTATGTTTATTCTCCTCTGAAGGCATCTGTGAAGCGTGCGGGCAGCAACAGAAAGCAAAGAGACAGACAAAGTGAACAAAAGGTGAGACAGTCCCCGCTGAGCCATTCTGCTCCAGCCCAGAGCCTCAAACTCTAGCAGGCAAAGCCAAACACCTGGAAACGTTGTATCGGAAGGAACTGCAGATGCTGGGTCACACCGAAGATAAAGACACAAAGTACTGGAGTAACTCAGCTGGACAGGCAGCATCTCTGGAGAAAAGGATAAGGTGACGTTTTCGGGTCGAGACCCTTCATCATCCCAGAGGTGCTGCCTGACCCGCTGAACTACTCCAGCATTTTGTGTACCATCACCTGGGAAAGTTAGTACACTAAGAAGGAAAGTGAAACAGGAAAACGGGATTAGTGTGAATGGCTACACTACACAGTAAAATGCAGATGCTGCTTTACACAAAAAAAGTGCTGGAATAACTCGGGTCAGGCAGCATCTCTGGAGAACGCAGAGAGGTGACATTTCAGGTCAAGACCCCTCCGTCTCCCTCTTAAAATGCAGCAGGAATCGTGAAGGGGGGGGGGGGGGGGGGGGGGGGGGGGGGGGGGGGGGGGGGGACAGCGAGAGAGCGATCTCTACAAAACTCCCCTGAGAACGAGGAGAACTTTCTTAAAGTAGGCAGCACCTTGAGATTTCGCTGTGGAACAAATGGCATTGACCTGAAATGTCACCTAACCATGCTCTCCAGAGATGCTGCCTGACCTGCTGAGTTTTGTCAGCGCTTTTTGTCAACATTTTTTTTTGAAAGCGTAAATGGGTCCTTGACCGTATGGATTCAGACCGAGGAGCCCGTCCGTCTCCATGCTGTAGACTATGGTCACATTTCCTTTAAAGGGACATTGAAAATCAAACGGGGCAGGTTTCCCACCTGAGGTTGGTTGAGTGTGTGCAGGGCTGCCGCCTGCCCCGGAGACAGACCGTCCTCAAGGGTGGAGCCTGCTGCCATCGGCATCTCCTCCTTCTTCACCGAGGTGCCCTTCTTTGTTGACTGCATCTTCAGCTGCAGTGGTTTGGTGTTGGAGGGCGACGTGTTTGTTGTCTGTATTAGCTGGATTGCAACGGAAGCCGAGATTAATTCTCACTGCCCTCCCCTCGACTGATCAGAAAGCCACAAGGACGTATGCCCTCCCCCTCCTCTCAGCTGTTCTACAAGACCCGCATGCAGAGCGGCACAGACCAATCCCACCACCTCAGTGCGGCACAGTGGCTGCCTGACAGCACCAGAGACCTGGGTTCGATCCCGACTCCGGGTGTTGCTTGTACGGAGTTTGGATGCACTTCCCCCTGACCACATGGGATTTTCCACAGAGGGGGGGGAGAACTTAAAGCGCGCCCTCGTCATCTTGTCCAAATTAAAGGAGATGCCAGACCACCAACGCTGGAAAATCAGCAGTGGACCTGTACGATGGAAAGGAACTTTGCAAAAGATCGAGTGTGCACGTCTGTCCACATCACCAGCAAATGGATCATCATCAAAATTAAAACCTCGCGTGTGTTAATAGAAGTTTCACTTGAACCACATGTGGCTCAGTGGTCCCACCCTGGTGCAGAGAGCCCATTACGACCCAGCATGGCAGCCGTCCCCACCTTACCTTGGTTATGGTCCCCACAGCTTTGGTCCGGCCCTCTCGGAAAACCAGGCGCTGGTCGGCGTGCAGATACTCGGGAGTCTTGATGAAGCGGAAGTGGACGTTGGCCTTGTCACCCGTACGCAGGCAGTCCTTGCTCATGGACAGGATGGTGGCAGTCTGGCGAATGCTGCCGCAGTGCACTGGGTTCCAGAGAGACTCAAAATGAAGCGGGCACTCAGACTCGCATACGTTCCCCTCCTCTTCCCCCTCCCCCCCTTCCACATCCTTTCCTCTGTCTTCACAGTTTCTCAATTAGTAAGGGTGTCAGGAGTTACGGGTAGAAGGCAGGAGAATGGAGTGGAGAAGGAAAGATTATTGAATGGCGGGGTAGACTTGATGAGCAAAATGGCCCAATTGTGCTCATCTTATGAACTCGCAACTCTTGTGTGACTGGGTTATTGTGTGAATAAGCGGTGGGCCATTTAGGAGCGAGATGCGGAAAAACTTTTTCACCCAAAGAGTTGTGAATCTGTGGAATTCTCTGCCACCGAAGGCAGTGGAGGCCAATTCACGATGTTTTCATGAGGAAGTTAGATTTAGCTCTTAGGGCCAACGGAATCAAGGGATATGAGGAAAAAGCAGGAACGGGGTACTGATTTTAGATGATCAGCCATGATCATATTGAATGGCGGTGCTGGCTCGAAGGGCCTACTCTTGCACCTATTTTTCCATGTTTCTAAAACGTAAATGGGACGACAGATCCACCACCACGATTTTCTAGTAACTGGGGAGCCACAACCTTCTTTAATCCAAATAAGATTACAAGAGTGAACTTGAAATCCCTATCTCTCAATAATATTCTGCCAAAGAGACTCCATCCCGTTTGCTTACCCATGGCCTGGTAGCGGGGACTGATGGTTGTTGGGTGGTGCAGCACCAGGATTTCTCCCTCGAATTCCCAGGAAGCCTGAGGATTCAGCTTCGGAGACACCATCACCATGCCCTTCCTGATGGACGACCGCTTAATCTGAGGGAACAAAAATGCCAGGGGGACGATCAGTGATGGAGTCCCATTGAACAATCTCCAATGATATCTGAAGTACAAAATGCAAACTGTGACGTGTCAGCATGCGTAGGAAGGAACTGCAGATGGTGGTTTAAACTGAAGATAGACACAAACAACTGGAGTAACTCAGCGGGTCAGAGAGGATCTCTGGAGAAAAGGAATAGGTGACGTTCCGGGTCAAGACCCTTCTTCAGTCTGAAAAAGCGTCTCGATCCAAAACGTCACCTATTCCTTTTCTCCACCAATGCAGTCTGACCCACTGAGTTACTCCAGCTGTTTGTGCCTATAAATCAGCTGTAGTTTACAGGTAAGTTTATTGGCCAAGCATTCACATACAAGGAATTTGCCTTGGTGCTCCGCCCACAACATGACATAATGACAGTTACGAATGACTCGGAAGACACGAAACATTATAGCAGAATGATCAAGAATTCATTGGTAGACAGATATCGCTACACAGCTAGACATTTAGACGCGCAGACGGATAGGGAAGGTGTAGAAGGAAATGGGCCAAACGCAGGCAGGTGGGTGGGACGTGAAGATGGGGCATTTTGGTTGGCATGGGCAAAAGGGCGTGTTTCCATGCGAGGCAAAGGGGGGTGGAAAATAGAAAGCAGTCTCCATAACACAAGCACACTGGGACCAAGGACAGTCCCCAGCCTGTACACAGCACTGCCCCATCTCTCTTAGACAATAGACAATAGGTGCAGGAGTAGGCCATTCGGCCCTTCGAGTCAGCACCACCATTCAAATGTGATCATGGCCGATCATCCCCAATCAGTACCCCGTTTCTGCCTTCTCCCCATATTCCCTAACTCTGCCATCTTTAAGAGCCCTATCTAGCTCTCTTGAAAGCATCCAGAGAACCAGCCTCCACCGCCCTCTTGAGGCAGAGAATTCCAGACTCACAACTCCGTGTGAAAGAGTGTATCCTCATCTCCGGTCTAAATGGCTTACCTCTTATTCTGAAAGTGTGGCCCCTGGTTCTGGACTCTTCTAGCTTTAGTTTAGATTTGAGTTCAGAGATAAAGCATGGAAACAGGCCCTTTGGCCAAACGAATCCACACTGACCAGTGATCACCCATACATTAGCTCTATCCTACACACTAGGGACAATTTACAGAGGCCAATTAACCTACAAACCTAGATGTCTTTGGAATGTGGGAGGAAACCAGAGCGCCTGGAGAAAAACCACTGGGTCCCAGAAGTACAAACTCCATACAGTTAGTTAGGATCGAACCCGTGTCTCTGGTACTGCAACTTTAGAGATACAGCGCGGAAACATGCGGAATCCAAGCTGATCAGCAACACTAGCCTACACACTAGGGACAATTTTACAACTTACCAAAGCCAATTAGCCTACAAACCTGTACGCGTGGGAGGAAACCGGAGCACCCGGAAAAAACCCACGCAGGTCACAGGGAGAACATAGTACAAACTCCGTAGAGGCAGCACTCGTAGTCAGGATCAAACCCAGGTCTCTGGCGTTGTGAGGCAGCAACTCTACCGACCCGCCACCCTCATTCAATCAGATTGTGTATTAGGGCAAGCGTGCCTTGGGAGTTTATTCATCACGGGCGAAACTGCCAACCGGGTGAAGCAAAGAGCAAGTACCTTCTTCAGAGCAAAGGACGCCGTCTGGCCACCTCGCACCTCACGGACCGGCATCCGTTTTCTGTGGATGGACTTCACTGCGATGGGGATGAAGTTCCCCAGTGGGTCGGGTCCTAGCAGCAAAATGTCATTCAATCGAATCAGACCTCGTAGTGTTGTTCCAGATACCACTGTTCCAACACCCTGGAAACACAATCAAACGGGAGCATTGCGGGGATTACAATTTAATGCCAAGCAGCGGCTAAACCTGGTCAACGAACATACACTCTCCCTACAAAGACCAGCAATATCTGTGCATACTTTCATGAGTCCAGCTAGGGTTAGAATTTACTTGACAATATTTAGCCAAGAGACAAATTAAGGTGTGTATAACTGTTGCAAAGTCAAGAGTGATTACTGTGTAATACAGGATTCAATGGTTTCAGCTAAGCAGCCATTTTACAGAGCCTAGTTCAGGAGTACACTGTACAGAAAAACAAGGCACGACTCACTGCAGTTCACTTTTATCCTTCTGCAGCCATAATTTTGGCTGGCTGGGCTTGCATAATGTCCAGACTGTCAAGAACCATAACACTATTCCATAGCAAGCAGTGGATCGTTTTAACTTTGACTTCCCACAATCTTTGATGAAGTATGCTCCTTTGGGGGGGTCACCCATCCCAAAATATTTCCTTTCGGTAATTCCTCCCCTTAATTATTGACCAATTCAACAACTTGTGGCACGAGGGGAGATATTTTTACTGAGCTGAAAGTGATGCGACACAATTTGATCATGGAGGACTGGTAAGGAATTTTACACGATTGCTTGTATCATTCCCCCTCCCCTCCCCCCTCCCCCCCATCCTCTACCCAACAGTAAAGGGTCTCACAGGGACAGAGTAGGTGTCATCAATTTGAAACTCTGCTGGTTCGTCCTCTTTGAAGCTAGTCCGTGGCGACAACAGATTCAGGAACATCTTCAGGAGCTCCAGGTTCTCTCCAGTCACATTGGAGATCTGGAAAATCGGGCACATCCTTGAGGGAGGGGGGTGGGGGGGGAGGGTAGAGAAAGATCAGGCTCAGTTACAGGTGATTCAATGCATTCAACGATAGTTTATTGTCACATGCATCTAGCTGCAGAGAAATGCTTTGTTTTTGCATACAACACGGTAAACCATGCAGCAGACCTCACCCAGGCAGTACACAAGTGCCACAAGTTCACCGGTCATTCCTAGCAATCCCCCCCCCCCCCCCCATGATCCCCCTTCGTTCTCGGGGGCCTTCCTCGCTCTCCGACAGACTCAAAGACTTAAACAAGAGGCAGGCATACGAATCAAGACTGAGAGCTGGGCGAGGAAGTTACTCGTGAAGCTTTCTCAGCAATAATATCTCTGACCACCATTACGAATCAATGAATGAATACTTTATTGTCCCATGTGACAAGTCAGTGAAATTCTTAATCGATCATTTTTTATTATTAATGTTTAATATTTTATGTGTCATTCCTAACTGTCACTGTACGTCATGTTGTCACTTGCGGGCAGAGCACCAAGGCAAATTCCTTGTATGTGAATACTTGGCCAATAAACTTATTCATTCTGTGTTTTGCATACACAAGGTATGCAAAGTGTTGCCACATAAAGGGCGCTGACAAAGGTACAAAGTATCCCGCGCCAGTTACGCACTTCTTGTCGTCAAGGGGATGATCAGCCATGATCACATTGAATGGCAGTGCTGGTTCGAAGGGCCGAATGGCCTACTCCTGCACCTATTGTCTATTGTAACATGACAGTAGCGTTGCACTTCTCTTGTGAGCTCAAACTCTTTAAACCCCTAAAGCTTCTTGTAGTACAGCAACAAGCCACTTGGAGAAGCTCTCCTCATTTAAGCAGAAGTACTCCCTGGCAGAGTGAATGTAGATTAAACATCAGGATCACATGAATTAGTGAAAAGAGAACATTACACAAGAAAAAGGGAGGTATGATTGATTGAGACTGCTCATAGAAACATAGAAAATAGGTGCAGGAGTAGGCCATTCGGCCCTTCGAGCCTGCACCGCCATTCAATATGATCATGGCTGATCATCCAACAGTATCCTGTACCTGCCTTCTCTCCATACCCCCTGATAGATGTGGCCCTTGTGGCTAAATGTAACTCCCTCTTAAATATAGCCAATGAACTGGCCTCGACTACCCTCTGTGGCAGAGAGTTCCAGAGATTCACCACTCTGTGTGAAAAATGTTTTTCTCATCTCGGTCCTAACGGATTTCCCCTTTATCCTTAAACTGTGACCCCCTTGTTCTGGACTTCCCCAACATCGGGAACAATCTTTCTGCATCTAGCCTGTCCAACCCCCTAAGAATTTTGTACGTTTCTATAAGACCCCCCCTCAATCTTCTAAATTCTAGCGAGTATAAGCTGAGTCTATCCAGTCCTTCTTCATTTGAAAGTCCTGACATCCCAGGAATAAGTCCGAGACATTGGCAGGTCAAACAACCCCCTTATGGTGCATCAATTGGAGAACCCCAACCTCGTAGGCAACAGGGCAAGGCTCGAACTGGTCAACAATGGTCAGTTAACCGAGCAACTCGCTTATGTTTAGAGATACAGTGCGGAAACAAGCCTTTGGGCCACCGTGTCCGTGCCGTACAGCGACCACCAGCACACTGGCATTATCCTGCACACACTGGGGACAATTTACAATTACACTAAGCCAATTAACCTACAAACCTCTAGGTCTTGTGTGGAAGGAAATCGAAGCAGCCGGAGAAAACCCACACAGGCCATGAGGAGAACATACGAACTCCGTACAGACATTATAGTCAGGATCGAACACGCGGTCTCTGGCGCTGTGAGGTAGCAATCGCTGCGTCACCATATCCATGGGCAATGGCAATGAATCATTGGACCATATGCAGGCAAGAGTTACTACGCTGAAGAAATTAAAAGGGTGGGCAACTTGTTAAATCATGCATCTGTACACTGCAAATGGCTCGATTGCAACCATGTATTGCCTTTCTGCTGGCTGGTTAGCATACAACAACATTTTGTTTCACTGTACCTCGGTACACAGGTGAATAAACTAAACTGAACTGAACTAAGTGAAAGGCACACAAGTTAAACCAGAGCAGTTACCTCTCGGAGCTGAAGTTTGATGCCGTTACTATCACGTCGTCCTTATTCTGAACCAGGACGGGGATCTTCCTGCAGCCTGGAGACTTCAGCAGCCGCTGCAGCAACTTCAGTGTTTCTAGTCGATAATAAAGAGGGACAGAACACAACCTTTCAGTTTTTTTTACATTCAAAATGTGGAGGGAGGAACTGCAGATGAGAGATAGATCTCTTGTTTCCCCATCCCCCCCCCCAATCCGAGTCTGAAGAAGGGTATAGACCTGAAACGTCACCTATTGCTTTTCTCCAGAGATGCGGTCTGACCTGCCGAGTTACACCAGCTTTTTGTGTCTACCTTCCGGTTTCATACTAATAAACTACACGGAACAGTGCATGTGTATGTGGCGCTCCTTACCAACAAATTCCTGAAGTTCATCGAAGCTTTGGACAAATGGACATTTGGTTCTGCAAGATTTGCGGTGCAAAGATAAATATCGGAGTTACTCCAGCTTTGTGTGTCTATCTGCAGATGCTGGTTTATACTGAAGGTAGACACAAAGTGTTGGGAGTACCTCAGTGGGTCAGGCGGCATCTCTGGAGAGAAAGGATAGGTGACGTTTCAGATCGGAACCCTTCTTCACGAGCAGTACACAGGCAGCATACTGTGTTACCACAGGAATTAAACCCATCAGCAATGTCCAGGCAGTACACAGTGTTCCAACAGTTGGCACAGGACACATTATCACAGGAAAGCTTAAATAAGGTAGATGTGTCGTTTGCAATGTGTTTAACCCAAGAGCAGGAATGGGAAATGGAGGCAGTAAAAACAAAGAAATGATGTTAGTTTACAACAAAAGTCAGTGTTGGAAACAGGTCAGGCAGCATCCCCAACACATATTGTGACATTTTGGGGAGGAAGTTTTTCATTGCTGGAAAGAGAGAAGAAGCCAGTAGATGACAGGATAAAGCATGTTCTTAGCACATGTGGTTTATAATCCCAAGAGCTCAGACATGGAATGGGAAATGGAGGAGCTGTTTTGTAGTAGAAGTGACGCCAGAGAGAGGAACGTAGGTGGGGGGGGGAGGGGGGTACAGATGATCCCCGATTTACGATGCTCCGACTTGCGACATCTCGACTTTACGAGGGTGCAAATGCTAGACAACAACAACGAGACGCAGCTCACTTCCAGCCACGTGATCAAATTGTATTAAGTGCGTTTCCGACTTAGGATATTTTCGATTTACGATGGGTTTATCGGAACGTAACCCCATCGTAGGTCGAGGAGCAGCTGTAGTTCTATATACATTTTCACACAAAAGCCGAGTCACACCTGTCAGGTGTTAAGGTGCGGCGGAAATATTTACGATTAAACAATGTCACTTCTGCATCTGCTTCAGAACATGGATATGTCTAGTAAACATGACCAACCTTTTCCAAATACAAGGCAGAAAAGTGGTCAGACAGCAACTCTGTCCGTAATAAACAGCTTCATACAACCTCAGAGTCGGGTTTACAGGCAATTCCCTAAGAACGGCAAGATAAATCATCTACCCGGGTCACTGGCTCAGCGGTAGAGTTGCTGCCTCACTGTGCCAGTGACCCGGGTTCGATCCCGACGTACGGAATTAGTACGTTCTCCCTGTGAACCTGCATGGGTTTACGCCGGGATCTACGGTTTTCTCCCACACTCCAAAGACGTACAAAATTTGTAGGCTAAATGGCTTGGAGAATTTATAAATTGTCTGTAGGTGTGTGTTAGTGTTAGGGTGCAGGGGATCACAGGTCGGTGTTGACTCGGTGGGACAAAGGGCCTGTTTCTGTGCCGTGTCTCCAAACTGAACTAAAAGTTAACATCAATATTATCAAAGCCCCCCCCCCCCCCCCCCCCCCCCCCCCATTTAGGTTGGCAAAAGGAATACCAGCAAACCGTGCCTGGAGAGGTGAGGGTCGGCATGTTGTGGCCATATTCCAACAGCAGGCCTGGCCCGCCCGCCACGGAGCCGTGAACCTGCCCGGAAAGGAGGAAGACGGTGACAGGCGTTGGACAAAGGGCCCAGTAAGAAGAACCAGTGGGGGGGGTCTTACCTTTTGTGCCTTCAAGGGCAACTGCGGAGGCGTTCCCCAGGGAACAAGGGCTGAAGAGGGCCAAGCAAGGAGGAGGACAACAGTTCGCGGGACTGCAGCTGTGACTGTAATATGGTGCCACAATGTAATCTACTGCATATAGGCTCAGAGGGCTGTTCTGCACCAGAGGGGCGGGGTGGGAGGGGAGTTGTGCTTATGCGTGGTGATAATCTCGAGGAGCAGAATGCAAAAGTATTTCACTATACGTGATACACGTGATAATAAAGAAACCATTGAGCTGTTGAGCAAGAGGTGGTTAAAGTGGTGCTCTCATGGTGTCTCTACCACAGCAAGGACAACCCTCGCTGGTTTACATAAAATGGAGACCCAGAATGTTCCCACTTACCCTGCAAGATGTTGGATGGGCACATGTCGATCTTGGTCACCACAACAAAGACAGGAACGTTGAGGGCCAGTGCCAGCCCCAGATGCTCTTTCGTCATCCCCACTATTCCGGCATTGCTGCCAACCTTTAATAAAATAATATTCAACATCAGAATGATTCCTCCCCCCTCGACTCCGTCCAAGGACCGCGGCAGTCCTTTCAGGCGAGGCGGAGGTTCACTTGCACCTCCTCCAACCTCATCTACTGTGTCCGCTGTTCCAGGTGTGGACTCCTGTATATCAGTGAGACCAAGCGCAGGCTCGGCGATTGTTTTGCTGAACACCTCCGCTCAGTCCGCCTAAACCTACCCGATCTTTCAATCCTGCTCAGCACTTCAACTCCCCCTCCCATTCCCACAATGACCTTTCTGCCCTGGGCCTCCTCCATTGTCAGAGTGAGGCCTAACTCAAATTGGAGAAACAGCATTTCATATTTCACTTGGGCAGCTCACAACTGGGGTGGAAGATTGCAATCTTCACGTGGTCCGCCCTGTTTCGACTAATGCAATCAACTCGACGTGCACAAACGGAAGATCAAATAGAACAAGTTGTCCAACAACTTTAGGCTGTGCACGCCACACGAAAGAAGAAGATGCTTACACCCCAGCGGTATGAACATTGAATTCTCTAACTTCAAGTAACACTTGCTTTCCCTCTCTCCATCCCTCTCCCCCCTCCCCATCCTAGTTCTCCAACTAGTTACGCTGCCCCAATTAAATTTTACTGATTGTATGCTTCGTTGTCACCTTCACCTCAGCTAACAAGGATCTATACATTCTCCATGATCTTCATCCCCTTTGATCTCCCCTTTTCAAACCTTGCCCTTCCATATCTCTGCCTCCCTCTCCCGATTCTCAGTGCAAAGTGTCTCGACCCAAAACATCACCCATTCCTTCTATCCAGAGATGCTGCCTGCCCTGCTAAATTACTCCAGCATTTTGTGTATATCTTAGATACAACTCATGGTTGGCACCATATCATTGGAAGCTCCGTTCCTACCACTCAAGCCTCTGCACCTGCTCGCCACAGTTCTAGAGCTCGCGACTTGAGATATTATGTTTAATCTTTTCTGCTTCCAATGGCTATATTCTGCACAGTGGCTGGTTCAGTTGGCCAAGTTAACTCTGCCAAATTAAAGACTATCCATTTACCCTTCTTTGACATTGACTTCAAAGGCTACCACTCCTGATCCTCAGTCCACCCAGAGCAGTCGGCACTTAGTGAAGAGTAAGAGAGTTAGTTCTTTCTGAAAGTGGCCACTTTATTTTCCCCATTCTGCATTTTGTCAGAGAACATAGACATTGCTGGGAAGGCCAATGTTTATTGCGCTTTGCTAACTGCCCAAAGGGGCTTACTGAACTTTTAATGGACGGCTCAGCAGCAAGAATAGAGGGTTTGCTGTCATAGGTAGGCTAGTTAGGACGGCACAGTGGTGCAGCGGTAGAGTTGCTGCCTCACAGCGCCAGAGACTCGGGTTCAATCCTGTCTGTACGGAGTTTGTCCTGTGACCACGTGGGTTTTCTCCAGGTTTTCTCCAGTTTCCCCCCCAAAATTCAAAGACGTTCAGGTTTGTAGATTAATTAGCTTTGGTAAAAATTGTATAGTGCAGGGGTCGGCAACCAAAAATGCGGCCCGCAACCCGAAATCATCCGGGTGGATTTTTTCTCCCCGTAATCATCCAGCCCGCCGAGCAGCAGCCAGGCACCCCAAGCTCTGGCTGTACCACACGGCCGTGCACCTTCTGTGAACACGTTTAAGAAAGAACTGCAGATGCTGGAAAAATCGACGGTAGACAAAAAAAAATGCTGGAGAAATTCAGCAGGTGAGACATGCAAGGATTGCATGAGGCTGCCTCACCCACTGAGCTTCTCCAGCATTTTTGTCCACCTTCTGTGAACACGTGATTTGATGCCTGCCAACCGGGGCGGGATCCATGTGTACATGTGATAGATGTGGCCCGCCATCCGCTCACAGACATGCGTCGCAGCCCCTATGCAGAACAAGGTTGCTCACCCGTGCCCTAGTGTGCAGGATAGTGCACGTGTGAGGGGGTCGTTGGTCGGTGCAGACTCGGTGGGCCAAAGGGACTGTTTCTGCGCTGTATCCCAAAGCTAAACAAATTTAAATCTCCAGCTGTCATCGTGGGAATTGAACTCTTATCTGCCCATTAATCCAAGCATCTGGGTACTGGTCACAGCTTTCATTCCTACAAATTTGACCAGGGCTCGACACTAAACAATCACATCTAGATCTCAAAGTAGACATCGATGCCCCACAAATCATGCACTCTGTCAAGTTACACTCCAAGAATCTATTACATTTGGCAAAGAGAGGGGTTGCTATTGTGTTGTAACTGAATTTTGCTCATTAGGGACTACACATTTTATGTACTCAACTGCCACTTGTTTTAAGCGAGAGTCGGTACAGCGACGTGTCACAGACTCTATGGCTTATTTTCTTTGTGCACTTTTCAGTGGTTTGAACAGTACTAGTCTCAACATTAGAAACTAGAGTCAAAGCCATGTTAAAGCTCATGTTGCCTCCGAGACTCCCCGATAATAAGTGACCTCCATGTTTACCTCAGGCATGTTTACATCACAGTTCCCTGTGCATGTCTGCTTGCAGAAATCCTACCTCAGTATAATCGATTGCCAAAAACCTATTTACTAGCAACAGGATAAAAATCAGATTTTTATTATTATTTTTTTTTTTAAATAGCAATAAAGGGAGGCCATTAGTCCACACCTTTAGACAAACAGTGTGGAAACGGGTCTTTTGGCTCACTGAGCCTGCGCTGACCAGCGATCATCCCGTACACATTCGCACTATCCAACACAATGGGGACAATTTACAGAAGCCAATTAACCCTGTACATCTTTGGAGTGTTGGAGAAAACCGAAGATCTCAGTCAACAACCACAGGGTGAACATACAAACTCCGTACAGACAGCACCCATGGTCAGGATCGAACCCGGGTCTCCGGCGCTGAAAGGCAGCAACTCTACCGCTGCGCTAACGTGACACCCTTTTTACATTTTGTGTAAATATGAAGTCTTGTAATTATCAGGGAGTTCCCGCAACAAAACTACAAGCTTTTATTTACTAAATGTTTTGTAGCATGGAATGTGATACTGCCGTCGGGGAAAAACTAACTGCTTAATTTTGTACATCTCTATCAAAGATATAGAAATAGATATAGCATACGTTTTAGTTTAGAGATACAGGGCGGAAACAGGCCCTTCGGCCCATCAAGTCCCTTTCGATCAGCGATCCCCAGACACTAACACTATCCTAGGGACAATTTACAATTTTTACCGAGCCAATTATCCTACAAACCTGTTAATTGGCATCTGCAAAATTGCCCCCAAATGAGAAAGTGGGATAACAATGACCCTCCCTTGGGTAGATGTGGAAAAGACTTAATATGGCCAAGTTGCCCAGGAGGGAAATTGGTCTGCCAATAGTCATAAAACACAAGAAAATAAATGAAACGTGAAATTAAAGTGACGAGTAGAAGGGATTGGGGATGTGCAAAGATTCATGAGGGGGTCAGTCAATATTGCCATAAGGGTCAGTCAATATTACCAGAATTAGGCCATTTGGTCCATCGAGTCTACTCTGCCATTCAAACATGGCTGATCTATCTTTCTCTCTCAACCACATACTCCTGCCTTCTACCCATAACCCTTGACACCCATACTAATCATGAATCGATCAATCTCCACCTTAACAATACACAATGACTTGGCCTCCACAGCTGTCTGTGGCAATGAGTTCCACAGATTCACCACACTCGGGCTAAAGAAATTCCTCCTCATCTCCTTTCTAAAGGTACGCCCTTTTATTCTGAAGCTGCGCTCTCTGGTCCTAGACTCCCACTAGTAGAAACATGCTCTCCACATTCATTCTATCCAGGCCTTTCACTATTCATAAATTTCAATGAGGCTCCTCCCTCATCCTTCTAAACAAGCCCAGGGCTGTCAAACACTAATCTTGTAGCTAACCATGATTCAGCAGTGGAGTTGCTGCCTTATAGCGGCAGATACCCGGGTTCGATCCTCACTACGGTTGCTGCCTGTACGGAGTTTGCACGTTCTCCCCATAACCTGCGCAGGTTTTCTCCGAGGTCTTCAGTTTCCTCCCACACTCCAATGACATACAGGTATGTAGGTTAATTGGCTTGGTACAAATGTGAACTGTCTCTCGTGTGTGTAGGATAGTGTTAGTGCGCGGGGATAGCTGGTTGGTGCAGACTCGGTGGACCGAGGGGCCTATTTCCACGCTGTATCTCAACTAAACTAGTCTGGTTCAACACTCTTACCATCAGCATGCAGAAGTCCGGCAAGTGCCCAGTCATTCCAAACACAGTCGTCTTCAGGTACTTTTCATGTCCGGCGAGATCAATGAAGGTGATGACTTTGGTGGATTTCTCACAGATCTTTGTCCAGTCCAGCCCCCCTCCGTGGTTGTCGGGCTTGTTCACCACATCGCCAGTACTGTCAAAGCCCAGAATGTCATTGCCGACGCTGCTTGTCCGCCCAGATTCCACCTCGTGCTTGTGCCGGAAAAGCTTCTGCCGTGCAAATCCCCGCCCGTTGTCGAGCTCGCCGTGCGTCAGGACGCCCAACAGTGTGCTCTTCCCAGCGTCCACATTCCCAACCACTGCTACCCTGGGGGGAGGAGGAGGAGGAGGAGAAATGAACTCTGATGACTGCAGGCCACAAGATTTAGCTTAGTTCATTATCACCACATGTACCAAGGTAGCGTGCTATTCAGTCAGTGAAAAGACTATTCAATGCGCAGGAAGGAACTGCAGATGTTGGTTTAAACCGAAGGTAGACACAAAAAGCTGGAGAAACTCAGCGGGACAGGCAGCATTTCTGGAGAGAAGCAATGGGTGACTTTTCGGGAAGAGACCCTGCTTCAGCCTGAAGAAGGGTCTCGACCTGAAAAGTCGCCCATTCCTTCTCTCCAGAGATGCTGCCTGTCCAGCCGAGTTAACAAGACCCTTCTTCAGGCCGAGACCCTTCTACAGCCTGAAGAAGGGTGTCGACCCGAAACATCACCCTTTCCTTCTCTCCAGAGATGATGCCTGTCCAGCCGAGTTACTCCAGCTTTTCGTGTGCATCTTCGGATAAAAACTATACAGGCCCACCATCGTTTTCCAGCACCCTCGGTTCCAGAGCCGTTCTGGATTATCCGTTTAGCTGGAGCAGATGCCATAGGCTCCGAGAGTCGTCAAACGGTACTGGACTGGTCCGCCCAGGCACCTAGACACCAGCCCGCAAAGTCGGCCTCGGATGTCAGCTATGGGAATGGATGTACCGGCCAATATTTATCCTTCACCCAAAGCACCACAAGTACGGGATTGATCATTTTCCTAGAGATTGCTACATTTCCTACAAAGTTTTAAAACTACCTCACTGGCTATAAAATGCTTTGGGATGCACAAAATGCAATAGAAATGCGCAAGTATCTTTTTCTTATCGCATTCCAGTAGGAATCTCAGTTTTTTATCCCTCTAAAATCAGTTAATTCATTTTAACTTTCTGCAAATACTTGATTTTCACTTGCTGCATTGGGAGGCATAACCTTGGTCAGGATTAGATTCTGGCAGCACAGTGGCACAGCGGTAGAGTTGCTGCTTCACAGCAACGGAGACCCAGGTTCGAGCCCGACGTCAGGTGCTGTCTATACGGAGTCTGTACGTTCACCTTATGACTGCATGAGTTTTCTCTGGGTGCTCAGTGTCCTCCCACATCCCAAAGACGTGCAGGTTTTTTAGGTTAATTGGCTTCTGTAAATTGGCCCGAGTACGTAGGACAGAACTAATGTACGGGTGATCGTTGGTCAGCACGGACTCAGTGGGCCAAAGGGCCCTTTTTCCCCCACGCTGTTTCTCCAACCTAAACTATTCCGAGCCAATAATAACAAGCCTGCAGAAGTCAGCAGTAAAAATGAACTGTTCCACACAAGTATTCCAACATTTCCAGGAAAACAGGAGTGAGAAAGAAACACAGGCAGCAAATTATCCTACATCCCAAACAATATTGTTGATTTACTCCAATTTTCCACAGGTGCAATTTGACCCGAATATTTTTATAATGTCCAATATAAATGATAACTTTATTATGTATTAAAACTAAATTGTTTTGCTTTTCCTTACCTGACCTCCAGAAAGTCATTCTCCCCAACTCGTTTGCGAACCAAGTAGTCGGCCACCTTCCCGCCTGCCTCCTGCCGCTCACGGAGAAGGATCAGGTCAGAGTAGATCTGCTCCGACAGACTCTTGACGGTCGCCACAGATGCCTCTATGTCGTCATCGTTCAGTCCGTATTTCTTGCCATCTGGAACAAGAGCCCGGGAATTTATTGGGAATTTTCAAGGTGGAGATTGATAGATTCTTGATTAGTAAAGGAGTCAACTGGATATGGGGAGAAGGCAGGAGAATGGGGTTAAGCGGGAAAGATAGATCAGCCATGAATGGACGGTGGAGTAGACATGATGGCCAAATGAACTGATTCTGCTCCTCTGAATTATGGGGGTTCATGGTGGCGCAGTGGCAGAGTTGCTGCCTTACAGCGCTGGAGACCCGGGTTCGATCCCGACCAAGTACGGAGTTTGTACATTCTCTCCATGATCGTGTGGTTTTTTATAAATCCAAGATCTTCGGTTTCCTCCCACATTCCAAAGATGTACAGGTATGTAGTTTAATCGGCTTGGTGCAAGTGTAAATTGTCCCTAGTGTGTGTAGGATCGTGTTAATGTGCGGGGACCGCTGATCAGCACGGACTCGGTGGGCTGAAGGGCCCGTTTCTGCACTGTATCTCTGAACTAAACTAACAAACTTATAAATGGAGCAGGCCTTACTGCACTGTTCATTCATTTTCCTTCTGGAAACAAAAACAATTTACAGGAACTTTAAAAATGGACCCAGTCACACTGCACACTGTGGTGTACTCCTAGCTAAGGGAATGTTAAATAGGAGGGGGAAGAGAGAGCAGAACTTGGTCTACCGACAGTTAGGCAATCCGAATTATAATTGAGAAACGGAAATCCTCTTGTACCATAAACTCATTTTATCACCTCTTTCTGCTATCTGCCTGCATATGTTTATCCATCTCTTGTTAACTGTTAGGTGGTTTATAATACTCCCTAAAAGTTTCAACATCCTTTTTATTCCTAACCTGTTATGGCCTCCTCTAAGGAGACTTCTTAGATATCCTCCTTAAATATTGAAGTAATACATTCCTTGATCAACAATGCTGATGGGGCAGGAGGTTCTTGGCTAACAATTCCTTTTACCCCACCCCCCCCTGAAAATTCTGCACCTCGGAATACAGAGTTGCCAATTCTGCTTAGGTACAGTGGCACAGCGGTAGAGTTGCGCCTTACAGCGCCAGAGACCCAGGTTCGATCCCGACTACGGGTGCTGTCTGTACAGAGTTTGCACATTCGCCCTTTGGCAGCGTGGGTTTTCTCCGGGTGCTCCGGTTTCCTCCCATATTCCAAAGACGTGCAGGTTTGTAGGTTATTTGATTTCTGTAGATTGATGGTATAGATAAAATACATAGGAATCATACAAGTTATTAATCAGTAAAAGTATGTTTAAACTTTACCTGAGCCTTGGCCGATCACATAGATAGTTTCCCCACAACCCTCATCCATTCGCTCTCTCAGCTGCTTCAGCAAGCAGTCGTACTGCTCCGAACTTGGGCTCACCAACGCAAACTAGATGAAAACAAAGTTATAGCACAATTACCCAAATAAATTGATTAGTCAGTCGAATGTGAAGCATTCTCACCTAATTTAAAGATATAGTCCACCAGTATCGACCATGTCCTGAATAGTTAGGGTGGCATAGCGACACAGCAGAGAAGCTGCCTTATAGCGCCAGAGCCATGGGTTCGATCCCGACTACAGGTGTTGTCTGTACAGAGTTTACACATTCTGTGTGACAGCATGAGTTTTCTCTGGTTGCTCAAGTTTCCTCCCACACTCCAAAGGTGTGCAGGTTTGTGGGTTAACGGACCTCTGTAAATTGCCCTTAGAGTGTAGGACAGAACAAGTGTACGGGGCGATTGTTGGTCAGTGCAGACTTGGAGCCGAAAGGCCCTTCCCTACACTATATCTCTAAAACATTTTTTAATTAAACTACAACGCTAACAGGTGTTTACAGCTTCTTCTAAAGTGAATCTAGCAACAGTTAATTATTCAAGGGAGACTTCACTTTGCTGCATGGAATGTTAAACGTATCTAAATATGAACGAAGTAAACAAAAGTACCGCAAACCTGCAATTACTAGAAATCAGAGACAAAAGTGGAAAGTCCTAGAAATATACGTCAGTTGATCTTTCAAATAAAGGATTAAGTCCGACTTGTTAACCCGTCATTTAAAAAATAAAGAGATTAAACAATGTGGATATGCGACTCTTGTTTCATCAATAATAGGATATCAGGTTTGTATACACTACAATGACTGCATAAACCAATGCCCAGGGTGTGAAACACCACTATGACAAGGCACAATGATTTTAAAGCCAATATCTTTCCTCAAGCTTGGGTTAAACATTATCACTTTCAACTTCACTTTGCACAACCATTTGTACTTCCTTAATTATATCCAGTCTTAAATCATTGTCTTTTTGTTTCTCGAAACGTTTCCCAAAACGTTGCCCATTTCCTTCGCTCCATAGATGCTGCCTCACCTGCTGAGTTTCTCCCAGCATTTTTGTCTACCTGCCTATGTTTCATCACTCTACATTTTGTTTGTGGTTATTGTATCTGCTGGTTTTCCTGTAATACCAGTTACTGTCATCATTTTTGTTTCTATCTTTTGCATACAATTAAAGAGTTGGAATTTTAATACTTTACCCTTAATCCAACAGACAACAAATGCTGGAGTAACTCAATGGGTCAGGCAGCATCTACGGAAAACATGATAGGTGACGTTTCGGGTCGGGAACCTTCTTCAGTCATCATCTATTCATGTTCCCCTGAGATGCTGCCCAACCCGCTGAGTTACTCCAGCACTGTGTCCATCTTTGGTATAAACCAGCATCTGCAGTTATTTTTATTAAACGCTACAGTTGCCTTACCAGAACTTTAGAGACCTTGCAGATTTCACTGGTTTACTGCAACAGTTTTGATCTCCTTCGCCAAAGGAAGAAAATGCATGTAATTTCCACACTGCGAATTGTATATATTGTGATGGATGAATTAAGGAAAACGATTTGCATGACATGGGCGGAATTGGTTAAAACAAGTTTTCGATCAGGAACTTGAGAACTATTTGAAAGTTACTTTGGAAATTGACAAGCAGAAAAAAGCCATCTTCCAAATAAAAATCTGTTTAGGGGGAAATGTTATGTTGTGTAACCTCTCCAGAGTAATCAGAACCAGTGTCTCTTAAGAATACTGTCTGTTTCACCACATGGATAATGAAATTGACAAGAAATTGTTTCCATTGATATATTTGCAATGATGCTTTAGAATCATACAGTGTGGAAGCAGTC
Source organism: Leucoraja erinaceus (assembly GCF_028641065.1). Classification (NCBI taxonomy): domain Eukaryota; kingdom Metazoa; phylum Chordata; class Chondrichthyes; order Rajiformes; family Rajidae; genus Leucoraja; species Leucoraja erinaceus. The sequence continues at coordinate 4,144,794 of NC_073413.1, read as the reverse complement.
CCTTCAGACATGGATAGGTGACGTTTTCTGTCGGGACCCCTCAGGCACAGCTTTAAGGCGAGAGAGGCAAAGTTGAAAGATAATGTATGGGTCAGGTTTGCTTTTTTTTTTTTTTTTTACACAGAGGGTGGTGAGTGCCTGGAACACTGCCGTGGGATGAAGTGGAGAGAAATGAGAGTGGGATTTAATAGACCTTTTGGATTTGCACATGAATGTGGAGAGAAAGGAGGGATATAGATGCTATGCAGGCAGAGATTAGTTTATCTTGGCATCATGTTCGACGCAGAAGGGCCAGTTCCTGTGCTGCATATGTCCTACAACCCATTACTTTTCTGCACTGCATCCAAAACAAGTGCAGGCAGTTTTGTTATAATGCCATCAATATTTTTTTGAAATCTTGTGTTATAGAAAATTGAGTTAGAAAAACAATTGGAGAATTTTAGACTTGCAATAACAAACCTTTTTTCTCTCACAGGATTTTCAAAACTAGAGGTTCTTAATAGCTTTAAGTTTATTTTTGTTATTGCTACCCAAAGATTCTAAAGGCTCCATGATTCATTGCTTAATAGAGTTTGGGTCATCATATTATAGGAAAGATGTTGTCAAGCTAGAAAGGGATTTGAGGGTGGTACCAGGACCGGGGATGCAGTTACTCCAGCACTGTCTTTTTTTTGTAAACCAGCATCTGCAGTTCCTTGTTTCTATATTAAAGCTGTGCCTTCTGGCTTCTGACATTTCCATCCCAGAAAAAAGGTTCTGACCGTCTACCCTATCTGTCCTTGAGACTCTTGAAAGGCGCCCATAAATAAAATTTATTATTATTATTAACTGTTGTCTTGTGAGAACAGACCAAGAGAATTGGGCCTATATTCACTGGAGTTAGAAGAATGAGGTGATTTGATTGAAACATAAGAGGCCAAGATGAATTGATACCAGGCTTGGTAGGATTGATAGGTTTGTTGATCTGAAAGCCGACTCTCCTGGCCACACAATCTCTTATGTCTGAAGGAAATATGAGCATAAAAACGGCAGCCACCTCACAATTGCAAGAGAGATCACCTGGGTCAACTGCAAAATCTTCCAGATCAGGTGAACCAACATCAACGTTCTTACCCAGTCACTGGGAAACACCCGGCACAGTGGTCAGCTTGCTGTCTGACAGCGCCACAGACCCGCCTTTCATCCAGACTACGGGTGCACGGAGTTTGTACGTTCTCCATGTGGGTTTTCTCTGGGTGCTCCGGTTTCCTCCCACACTCCAATGACATGCAGGTTTGATAGTTCATGGGCTTCAGTAAAATTGTAAATTGTCCCTAGTGTGTAGGATAGTCTAGTGTATAGGGTGATCGCAGGTCTGCGTGGACTTGGTGGGCTGAAACCCCTGCTTCCAAACTGCATCTTTAAACAATTCAAAAGAGGCAACACAGCATTAGACCCAGTAGCTGCCACCTTGTAGTACCATCCTCCCAGGATCAATCTTGATATATACTTGTGTCCACACTGACTTTGCATATTCTATTCCTTCAATGAATGAGATAATTCTTTTTGACCCCCCCCCCCCCCCCAAATCAGGTGTGCAAGTTTCCTCCCAGATCCCAAGGTGTGCATGTTGATAGGATAATTAACCTGTGAACAGGTTAATTAACAAGGGAAATTCCCGAGCTGGCACTAGCAGAGGCCTTTTCAGCCCATTAAATCCGTGCCGTATAGATAATGAACGCAACTCACTCAGCACTTTCATTTACTATTAAAATTAATACATATCAATCCTAGAAGTAGACATGCCAAATTTCTGCCACACTTTCACATGTACAAGTAATTCTTAATTTGCACCTTAAAAACAAGCCATACCCTTCAAGAGACTATACCATAGTCCTAAACCCCATAACAAACAGAAATGACTTTACCCTGCTGACCACAGTACTCATTAATAGATAACCATTTTAACAATGTTCTGAATTCTCAGGAAGAAAACTTTGACCAAAGCAAGAGTCTGAAGAACGCATCTCAACTCAAAATAGCATCTGACCATTTCCTCGCAAGGTGCTGCCTGACTTGCTGAGTTCCTGCAATACTTTGTGTCATTCCAGCAAGTCAATACTATAGTAACTTTATATGCTTAATCTTTTTCTCCACAGATGCTGCCTGATCCTCTGAGTTATTCCAGCTTTTAGTTTAGTTTAGCACATTGTCACACGTTTGGAGGTACAGTGAAAAGCTTTTTGTTGTGTTTATCTTTGGAGAGAAGGAATGGGTGATGTTTCAGGTCGAGACCCGTCTGTAGATGCTGAAGGTCTGAAGAAGGGTCTCGACCTGAAACGTCACCCAGTCCTTCCCTCCAGAGATGCTACCCATCTCATTGAGTTACTCCAGCTTTTTGTGTCAATCTTCCGTGTAAACCAGCATCTGCAGATACTTCCTACACATTGCACCCATCTTTAGTATAAACCCACATCAGCAGTTCCCTTTTATTACACTCAGTCTTTATCTGACCCATCCACCACAAGTACTAACGCTATGCTAAGATGTAGCACCCAGAACTTCTATACTCTACATCTAAGCGCTCCAGACTTGAGAACCATGCAACTCAACAAGTTGCAACTCCAAGGACGGAAAGATAAGGAGGAAGAAGCTGTGTCTAGGCAGATAAGTCATCATGTGTAGGAGGTAACTGCAGAAGCTGGCTTGCACCGAAGATAGACTCAAAATGCTGAAGTAACTCAGCGGGACAGGCAGCATCCCTGGAGAGAAGGAATGGAGAAGGGGGTCAGTCTGCCTGTCCCGCTGAGTTACTCCAGCATCTCGTAGCTGGCTTTGAGATCTGAAGGGCAACATAGCAGTGTGTGCTGCTGACAATGCCCGTGACATGTTTGGCGGCTCCGAATGAGTAGATGGACCAGTGTGCAGCTGGGCGATTCAGAGTTTTGTGCAGGAACAGCAGGTGCTGGTTTACACCGAATATAAGACGAAAAAATCTAGAGAAACTCAGCGGATCAGACAGCATCATTGGAGAAAAGGAATAGGCGACTTTTCGTGTCGGGACCCTTCTTCAGTCAGAATGATTGTTGAATAACACCAGCTTTTTTGGGCTCTATCTTAGGTGTTTGAATTTACTGGCTGTGAGGCCTGCACGAAGAAGGGCATCGACCCATGCATGTCCTTCTCTCCAGAGATGCTGCCTGTCCCGCTGAGTTGCTCCAGCATTTTGTGTGTATCTTATCTTCTACGTTGCACGAAGGTTTGGCCGTGGTGAGTGTAGTGTAGGAGCCCCTCTGGCCCAGTGACCAGCCCGTCCTCTCAGCTCTCTCTCTCTCTCCCCCTCCCTTACCTTGGACGCCAGGTCGGGCTCCAGCTCCCCGTTGACATCCTCGTCCAGCTCGCCGTCCTGCTCGGGTGCGAAGATGCTGGGCAGCTCCCCGGCGCCGGGCCGGGCCTCGGCAGCCGCAGCCGGCGCCGCCATTGATCCGAGGCCTCTCAGGAGGAGGAGGAGGAGAGGCGGAGCCGGAGCCGCCAACTCTCCTTAAAGGTTTATTCCCTCCGCCGACACAAAACCCTGGCTGTTTCCAGGCGCCCCCCCCCCCCCACTTTACTCAACCCCTCACTCTTCGGGCGCCCAGTCCTCGCGCAATTGTTTCAAGTCTTCCCCCCGATCGTTTCGAGACCCCCCCCCACCCCCCCCCGGCCGTTTCAAGGCTCCCCCGCGCCGCTTGGCGGGGCGGCGGTTTCTAGGCCCCCTCAGCACTGTTTGCAAACAACGGCCTTCCCGCCCCTCAGGTTTCAACCGCTGCCGCGCTCTGTTGCCGGCTCCTAACTCCGATCTCCTCCTCGTCATCCCACACGGCAGGGTGCTGAGGAAGCGAGCATCGCGGACGCTACTTATTAAACGCGCAGGTGAACGGGCGGGGCGCTTAAACGTATTTGGCGGCGGTTGGCGAGTCCTGGGGAACGGGGCGGGACTTCTGCCGTCGGAAACGCCCACGGTGTGATTGACGCGAGCCCCGCCCTATAGGCGACGGCACTGTCTTTCCGGCCCTTGATGGACACGCACCTCACCCTATAGGCGACGACGTAGCCACGCCCATGAAGGTCAGATCTAATCACATGGGACATGCCTCCTGTCGGTCTTGCTTGCCCCTGATGCAACTTTGGAGCAATCCAACTCAATACAATCTAACGCAACAAATACCACAATCAACAATGCAATTATAGGACCTCCTGCTGAGAATTATTACTTGCTGATGAAACACTGTTGAAATGTCTGGCCAGCAGCCACAACTAGTATATATGCAGCAAGTGTACACCTGAAGATTTCCCCTTCATAAATCCATGCTGGCTTTGACCGATCCTGTTACTGCTTTCCAGATGCACTGCTATAACATCTCCTGGTCTATAATTCCCTGTTTTAGGCTGTGGGCCAAAGTGCTTTTTTGTTTAAGTTTGTCACCCAAATCACGTAACTACCTGAATTTTTAACATGTTGTGTAAAAATATTATATAAATGCATCTTACTTTGATGGACTGATATTAAAGTATATAATTAGTTAATTACCTAATTAAGTAGCTAATTAGAAAATTAACCGTTGTGATGGAAATAGTAATAAACACCCAGACTGCTTTAAAATTCAAAAATGTGATATTCTCAAGATCAGAACTTTAATATTAATCACAGCAATAAAGGAGGAAACAATATCCTGGCCTGGATCTCACGGGGAGCAAATGAAGGGAGGGAGAAAAATACTGGGGTGAGGTTTAATACTTGCAGGGAGAATACTTACTGATGAGCTTGGGCTAGTACATGCCTGATGGGCCGAATGAGCTCTTTAAAAAAAAAATCTGAGCAGATTCTCAGTGAATGACAATTTTTCTGGACTTTTCCTGGCCTGGCACGGGCCTTTTGGGCAAAAATGCTCCTCCTGGGCTAATAAGGGCATTTGGGGCTAAAGGGACTAGTTTCTTGACTAATAGGGGCCTTGTGGGCCGAAATTGGTGATTTCAGGCAGGGCAAACAACTAATTTCATTTCATTTCCAATTGCATTGCAGATTCAAGCTCAGGGCAGGCTGAATAGCTCATTGCATTTTCATTTCACTTCCATTGCCATTGCAGATTTAAGCACAGGGCAGGCGAAGACAAACAATTTATGGCATTTTCACTTCATTTCCATTGCCATTGTAGTTTCAAGCACAGGGCAGGCCCAAGCCAAACAGCTGATTGCATTTTCACTTCTTTCCATTGCCATTGCAGTTTCAAGCACAGGGCAGGCTCAAGCCAAACAGCTGATTGCATTTTCACTTCACTTCCTTTGCCATTGCACTTCAAGTACATTGCAGGCTCAAGCCAAACAGTTTTCATTGCATTTTCACTTCATTTCCCATTGCCATTGCCGTTTCAAGCAGATAGAACAGGCTAAACAACTCATTTCATTTTCATTATGGGCTAACAAATTATTTATTCAAGTACATTGCAGACTTACAGTGTTCTGTAGTTTCCCAGTGATTGCCAGGAGAGAATCAAAAAGTTGTGAACTCTCCCAGCGCCATCTGGCTCCGACCTCCGACACCATCGGAGGGATCTATCGAGATCACTGCCACAGAAAGGCAGCCAACATCATCAAAGACCCTCCTGACCACACAGGGGCCATTGCCTTCGGGAAGAAGTGATTGCCAGGAGTATGAAAACTAAAAAGTTCAGGAACAGCTTCCCAGGCCATCAGGCTATTAAACACAACAACAAATAAGCTCTGAACTGCAACAAACTATCTATCGATTGCACTATATTCGCTATTTATTGAAATGGCAGCATGTGCATACACACACTGAATTTTTTCTTCTTCTCCCATTATGTATTATTTGTGCTGCAGCATAAGAATTTCATTGTCCAATCGGGACATATGACAAAAAACACTCTGACTCTTGAATGTGTGAAGAAGGGTCAGCTGAAAGTAACCAATTCCTTCCCTCCAGCCATGCTGTCTATCCTGCTGAGACAATAAGACAATAAGCTGCAGGACTCGGCAACAAACTATTTGAGCCAGCACTGCCATTCAATGTGATCAAGGCTGTTCAATCCCAACCAGTACCCTGTTCCTGCCTTCTCCCCATATCACATGACTCTGCTAGCTTTAAGAGCCCTATCTAGCTCTCTCTTGAAAGTATTCAGAGAACAATCTCCATCGTCCTCTGAGGCAGAGAATTCCACAGACTCACAACTCTCTGAGAAAAGGTGTATCCTTGTCTCCGTTCTAAATGGCTTACTCCTTATTCTTAAACACTGGCCACTGGTTCTGGACTCCCCCAATATCGGGAATATGTTTACTGCCTCTAGCGTGTCCGAACCTTTAATAATCTTATATGTTTCAATAGGATCCACTCTCTAAACTATAGAGTATACAATCCCAGCCACTCCATTCTCTCAGCATATGAAAATCCTGCCATCCCGGGAATTAACCTTGTAAATCTATGCTGCAGTCCCTCAGCAGCAAGAATTTCCTTCCTCAAATTAGGGGACCATAGTATCCTCACAGTTCACACTTCCACCAAGCATTGTGTCATAGATTTACAAGGTTAATTCTCGGGATGGCAGGACTGTCATTTGCTGAGTGAATGGAGCGGCTGGGCTTGTATACTCTGGACTTTAGAAGGATGAGAGGGTATTTTATTGAAGCATATAAGATTATTAAAGTTTGGACACGCTGGAGGCAGGAAAAATGTTCCCAATGTTGGGGAAGTCCATAATCAGGGGCCACATTTTAAGAATAAGGGGTAAAGCATTTAGAACACAGACGAGGAAACACTTTTTCTCACAGAGAGTTGTGAGTCTGTGGAATTCTCTGCCTCGGAGGACGATGGAGCATCTCCTATGTGGGATCTCTCTCTCTCTCGCTCTCTCTCACACACATATATACATTTGCATATGTACACAAACATGAAATTAGCCAACAAACAATAATAGTGCAAAAAAAACGAAACTGCTGCTCTGAAGACGATGTAGTTCAGATCTTATTTGGAGGTTGTATTGTTTAATAGCCTGATTGCTGCAGAGAAGCAGAAAATGTTGGAGCTACTCACTTTCATTTGTGGCGAGAGGAACATAGTTCACATCTCAGGTCAACAACATTTCATGAGAACTGGGAAAAAGTGAGAAATATAAGCTTGTTTTATAGTTTCCAGTTCTGATGAAATGTAATTGAAAACAAAAATAAGTCTCTTGGTTAGAAACCCTGGTTGGAAACAAATAAATTGCAGGATAATTAAATGCTGTTCAGTTCTATCTCTACAATGGAGGGCACAATTAAAGCCCTGTCCCACGGTACAAGTTCATTCCACGAGTTCTCCCGAGTTTGCCCTGATTCGAACTCAGAGATTTTCGATACTGGCCAATCGTCGGTACTCGGGACTCTCGTGGACATTTTTCATCATGTTGAAAAATCTTCACGAGTCTTCCCATGCATTACATGCCGTTAGCGAGTCTTCCTGAGTACCTGCCATCAGCGCTAAGATACGTCCCCAAGCTCCGACGTACCCGCTACGTTCATTCTCCGTGCTTACCATGAGTTTGATTTTTTTTAACTCGGGAGAGCTCTTGGAATGAACTCGCACTGTGGGACAGGGCTATTAGGTTTCTATATGTGTGGAAGGTAGGAATTGAAAGAAATCGATGTTAGGATTAATGACATAGTGCTTGGAGATTATGGTGATAGAAGCAGGAAATCTCTGAAGTTTGGTGATCTACTTCCAGTGGACTAAAGGAATTTGATGTGTTAAATTATTTGGATACAGGAACAAACTGAAACACCTCCAATAATCTATATTCTATCCTATGGGGAGAAGGCAGGAAGGGGATACTGATAGTGGATGATCAACCATGATCACAGTGAATTGTGGTGCAGGCTCAAAGGGCCAAATGACCTGCTCCTGCACCATTCAGGTAATTGTCATATGACATCGTCTATTGTCTATAAAATGGAATCCAGAAAATGAAACAATGCATTTGTTGCCAAGAGATGGTCTGTAATGTTCCGTTGCTGTGGTAGCGTTAGGTCAGTTCAACAACCTGATGGGACAGTAGCTTTTTTTGAACTGACATTTACACTTCTGCATCTACTGTGGTGACAGTGAGAAAAGACTACCGCTTATCAAATTTCAATTATCCGTTGAACAAACTTAACCCTAACAGCTTGGTATTCCTAACATCTTTACTTTCTGAGACCTTTCCTTTTAAAGATCTTTCAGGGAAAGTGTTACGACTATCCGCAGAAACTGCGTGTCTTTTGTAATCAATTCCCCTTGCAGTGGACAATAGCCTTCTTTGTGTCATCGGAAGGCTAAATTCAATCTGGAAATTGTCCTCGTGGGGAGAGACCATCAAATTTTCTTTATTTATTGTGGCATTTGGATCGATACAGGTATTGTAATTTTCTTTTCCACTTACCTTGTGTAGTGCTGATTTACATAAGATGTTCACTCCTGTATATCTGTATGAGTATGGGAAGACAAATGTTTCAGGACATTTGATAGTGGAGACTTGTGTGCACAAAATTACATATGTTTTCCAAGTGATTTCCATCACATAAGCACAGAAATTAAGGACTTTCACAAGCTCTTGGTTTGAAACGATTTTAATATAGTTTAGAGATACAACATGAATCAGACGCTTCGGACCAGCGATTCTATGGTGACCATCGATCACCGATTTTAGTTTAGTTGTTCATTGTCATATGAAAAGCTTGAAATTGCATGCTGCAGGTAAAGGAAAGCCGATACATGATTGCAATCAAACCATCCACAGTATACAGGTGAAGGGTAAATAAAGATTTTAGAGTGGAATGATTGTAATCGATGTCAGCAGACCTCTTACAGTCTGCACGCAGATGCAGAACAGCACGCAAAGGATCACCTTGCTCAGGCGCCAGTTGGTCTCGACATTCATACTGGTTCAAGAGTGTTTTATTGTCCAGCATGTTTTATTGTCTTATGTCCCAAAACAGGCTATTTTGGCGAGACAGAGACGGTAAATTGGCTTGAATTGTTTTATTTTAATGAAACAACGAGCCAACGAAAGTGGAACCAAATTTACAAGGTGGCTTCCACAAGTGTGGGCGCTAGACTGACAGTTACTGATAGTTACAGCAAAAATAAACTGCCAATAGAACACCCGCCCGTGCTCAGTGACTCCTCCCTCCCGTCAATCACGCGGGTTCTATTACCCAGAGGTACACTATGTTTTTCCTCTTTTTCAAACACTCCCTACACATTAGTGGCAATTTTATGGAGGCCATTTACGGAACCTAAAAAGCTACATGTGTTTGGGATGTGGGAGGAAACTGGAACACCCGGAGGAAACCCACACAGTCACTCAAACTCCACTGTACCCAATGTCCGTATTGAACCAAGATTTCTGGTGCTGTGAGGTAGTAGCTCTACCGGCTGTGCCATTGTGCTGCTCATTTTATGAGTGCAAATTCCATTGTTTTCTTTGTTTTGAGTTTTAGTTACTTTGAGAATAGAGCAGGATTTGCTTTTGAGTCAGTTTATAGACACATAATCTGCCAGAATTGCCAATCCAATGATAAGGAAGTGCTACACTGAACTATTATCTACCTCTTTGATGACCCTTGGACTATCCTTGATCAGACTTTGCTGGGTTTATCTTGCGCTGTAAATGGGTCGATTGCAAACGTGTATTGTCCTTCTGCTGACTGGTCTGCACGCAACAAAAGCTTTACACTGTACCTCGGTACACATGACAACAAACTAAACGTAAACTCAAGAGCATAGACCATAGAACAGTACAGCACAGGAACAGGCCCTTTGGCCCACAATGTCCGTGCCACGGATGGTGCCCTGTTAAACTAATCTTCTCTCCTTGTCTGCTCTGTACCAATTCTATTTAATTATTATTTTGGTTATTTTGCAGCCACTTTAAACTACAACCATGTGGAGGAGGTGCATTTGTGGGACTGAAGAGTCACATGCATCATCGGAGGTAAGTATTTTTGTAATTTCCTGTTGTTGCATTGCATTTACAAAATTTGTATTTGTATTATCGCCGGAGTCCCATTGTTCTTCACGGCTGTCCCCTCACGCCCAGTTCCCATTGTCTTCCCCTAGCCCCCCCCCTCCCCCCACTCTCATTGAACGATGATTGCGAGTCGATCATGAAGCCCCACTGCTGCTGAGGATCCCGAAGCTGCCGTTGCTGCTGAGGCTTCCATCACCGCCACTGCTTAGGTTCCCTCAGCCCAGGCAGACCTCGCCATCCGGCTTCACCTCGGTCCCCTGGGAGGCCTGTGGGGCGAGTCCAGTATGTTCCAGTCGGCGGCGCGTTTGTTTAAAACATGCATTGGCTTTCATGCATCCCATATTAATGCACTTCTCAAGTCACTGATATTTCAATCCATTTAAAACACGATGACATAGACTTCTGCATGAGGACCTGAATATCAAACCGCGAAGCAGATTAGAAGCAGGTTGTCTTCCTTGAGCCGACCAAAGATCGGAAGCCCGCATGCTAGGAATAAGTTCAATGATGAAGGCTGTCGTAGTGCCCCAACAGCGGCTGTAAGAGCAAAATATGGAACGCTGCTTTGAAAGTGTAAATAGTTGTGACCTTATTCCCTAGGCTACAGCCGGTGATGTGTCCACTGCCCCCCCCATTTGTCAGTCTGGATTTACCACTTGTAAGCTCGGTATAGATCATGTCGACAAATAAGTCCATTTGTTTTTTCCCCTAGCCAAATAGCCGGCCAGATGGCGCCATTTCACAGGAACCAGGGCCCTTTTTGGTTTTATTCCTGTAACCACCAAGAAGAAATCCAACATGGGAAAGTTAAATCTGAGAGCATAGATGCCATAGATTCAGCTAACCACTTTCTGCAAGGTCGACCACCTTCCATTTAATTAAGATAAGTCCGTTGCCGGTTTGCACCAGTAAGATGATTAAAACTTCAGTTGCAGACGATTTGCAATTATAGTGGTCTTGCCCTCCGGCCAGAACATATTCTATTTAAGTGGGGAACGAATTGAAACAGGTTGATGTTCCAGGAATTTACAACCCTGTGGAGTGTGGATTTGTGGGGTTTTGTTTGTGTCCCATTTTTATCGAGAAGGCTTCAGTCCATTTTTCCCCATTTCCAGAGTTTTTCCCATCAATAGACATTTACAGGTCTCCCAACATGTATTTTTATTATCAGGTAATTGTCCCATTGTTCCTTTCACCCTAGCCATAGGAGCCCCCCACCCCCAGTTCTGGCCATTGAAACGAAAAATTGGAGTCCCAAATAGAAGCCCCCTTTCCCTGAAAAAACTTTGGCGCTGCTTTGAACTCCCCGCTGAGAGACAACCGTCTGCGAGTCGATATGTTGAAGACCCAGGGCAGCCTCGAAGATGTCCCGAAGCTGTGGCCCCTGATTAATGGACCCCATTGGAGAGCATTCAAGGGTTCATCACCTTCCCAATGGCAAGCCAAGAAGAATGTTAAAACTCAGCCCAGGCAGACCACTGCATTCCCCAAGGGTTCAACTCCAGTCATGGTTGGGGGAAGTGAGCCTGTTGTGCGATAGTACTCAGTGTTTCTGAGTGTCAGGTTTGCAGGCCCGAAAAAAACCTTTAGCAAATTATTTAAAAGTTGTTAATGGTTTCATGCACCCCATTATTAATGCAATTGCATGCTCAAGATCACTGGAAAATATATTCAAGTAAAGTTTTCTCTATAAGATTGGTATTCGGACCGCAAACCGATTCCAATTTCAAGACTGACTGAGATGTGCCAAATTTGTGAACCAAAGGGCACTGAGAGTTGCAAGTGCTGGACCACAGGCTACGCCTTTTTGTGTGTAACCTGTTTTTTCCTCTAAAGTCTGATTCACTTGACCAGTTAATGCCATAGTGACCAGCTATTATTCTGCAAGGCACTGAAAGGTCTACCACAGGTAGGCTATTATGGCGGCTGGTTTTCTGAGGCAGCTGGCTCAGTATGAACAGCTGGTAATGCAGCTCATTGATCAACATTGGACAAGGAAAGACCCAGCTGCAATTGAGAGGTGAACACCTTAAAGGTAACATCAATTCCAGTTGAATATTTGTTACCCTTACTGAGTGAGCTATTACAGTGATCTGTGTACTTTGTGTTTGCATTTCTGCAGTTGGATTTCAGTTTAAAGCCTGAAAATTCAGTCCAAAATATTGCAAGTTTTCTTTGTAACAATAACACATTAAACAATGCCTCTTATTTTCTAAAGCTTATTTTCAATTAGTTACATGTTTTACGACATTCCCAATGTTAATTGAACAATAAAGGTCCCTTATAAGCAACGTTGGCGGGTTCGGCAGGGGTTTCCCGGGAGAAGAAGAAGAAATGGTCCATCATGTTTCCCAGCCAGTTAAAAGAAGCAAGGGTGGAAACACCTGATGTTCTGACTAAATGTGTTCAGTCTTCCCTAGCCAAAGGAATGGTGCCAGAAAAAAATTGCTCAAATTGTCGAGGAGTGCTTCCTGTTAGTATATAATAGCAAAAGATGAAATTGTACAGGAGAAGACGCAGGTGGGATTTAGTTTTTAGTTAATTGTCACATATCGAGTAAACTATAAAAGGAATACAAGACTCGGAGGGATTGCCGATTGCCGTGAGTGCAGTGATCTTGGAGTCTGCTGCGAGCTGTGTGCGACCGACGGCTTTTCTGACTTTGGGGGGCGGACAGGGAATGCAGAGAGAGTACAGCGGTCGGCCTGAAGGAGCATGTGTGTAGCCTGTAACATTAAACTGATGGCTGTGGGTCTCCGCCTATGCTGGGTGCCCTAGAAATTCTCACACACCACTGTGGTGGCTGTTTATGTTTAATCTTTGTAGTTTTGTGTCTTGTTGCTTTTTTTTGGTATGACTGTGGTAAATCAAATTTTATTGTACCTCAGTGCATGTGACAATAAAGGACCATTAAACCATTGAATGTAAATGAATAATTTTCATCCCGTGATTTCATTAGGATAATTTTAATATCTTAATAACAAGGTGGAATTGAAGAATTGGTGCTCTTGAATTACAAATGTTGCGTGTTTGTGATTTCCATTCTATGTTGCCCAGTTTTTATCACTGTTTAGGAGGTATTAATCACGTTAACTTTTCTCAGTTACTGGAAGACCTCAAGGGAAAAGTCCGTGAAACGAAAGAAGAGTTATCGGAAAAAACGCAAACTTGTCGGTGTGTTGCAGGAAGAGCTTCATAGAAATAATCGGGATCTAGCGGTAAGGACATCATTGTTTGTTGCTGTGTGAATGTCTATTTCAGGGAAAGATCTGTGCAACCAGCTAAGGGATTCTGTTGCAACTGGCAGTGAAATAAAAAATAGCAGAGAGCCTCTTGGAAATAAATCTGTATTTTCTTTTGTATAAATGTTCCCATTCGTTTTTTTTTCTAAAATCAGCCATCAACCCTTTTGTGATCTGTTATAGTGCAGAATCACATTTTATGTGGAGCCTTGCAACATTGTCATTCTGGTTATGACAGGTTGTTGGCATTGCTGATCTGTGCCACCAATCTTTTGAGCCCTGATCAAGATCAGAAGAGATCTGCTATTTAAGATGCCAACAACACATGAACTCTTGATTATAATGCAACAGTGTCACTACCGATTATATCTATCTTCCATCTATTCTATTCCATATATATTACTAAAACTCTCATCTTGACCACTTCCTCTCTGCTTTGTAATTAAATTTGATCAAAAACGATCCTGCTTAATGCTACGATTGTGTTGGGGAATGGGACAAGGCCTCCTGTGCGACTGGGACACAACATTTTAGTTGTTCTTCTTTTTCCCATCCACTAGTGGGAGAGTCGAGCAGTAGAGTTCATAGCCTCAGATTTAAAGGAAGTTCCTTTGGGAAGCATATTAAGAGGAATTTCTTTAGACAGAAATAAGGGGTTGCCCATTTAATGCCATTTGCATTTTGGGTTCTCTGACAACGGCATGCGTTGTTTGCAACTATGTTTGTCAAAGTGCAGACAATGCAGGCTCGTAGAATATTTTCTTCATCCCGTGATTTCATTAATGATAATTTTTTTTAATTTTTATGTCCTTTAATACCAAGGCGGAGTTGAAGACCCTAACTATTGGTGCACTTGAATAACAAATGTTGTGTGTGTGTGATTTCCATACTATGTTGCCCCAGTTTTTTATCACTATTAGGAGATATTAATCACTTGTTAACTTCCTTAGTTGCTGGAAGACTTTAATGAAAAACTCGGGGAAATCGAAGAGGAACTGCGAAAAAACAACAACACAATTGGAAATACTGCAGACAAATCTGGAATGGAACAATTGTGCGATAGTGGTAAGGAAATCATTGTTTTGCTGCTGTGTGAAATCTCTATTTCCAGGAGGTCGAAGGTTCTCGTAGGTTATAGCCATTGCAGACCGGTGAATTTCATTGGGAAAAAAAAAAGTAAACAGTAATTTTCAGAAGCAAAGAAAACTGACCGGTAATGTTATTGTCCGCCGAGCTTCACAACCGTGGATCTCTGGCTTCTTAAAAGTTGGCTCAACTCCTTTTTCCCCATTCTCCTCCCCCCCTCTTAAAGGATTTACTGTCTATGGGCTTTAACCTTCGTAATTAGAGCGCAAATCGTCCTGTTCATCTCGGCATGTGTATCACCTTGTCTTTGCACCATGTGAATTTCACTCAGACAGTTCCTCCCCTGCTTGCCCTGTCTTCCGCCTGCATAATGGGCTGGAAAGGAAGTGTGTGTGTGTGGTGGGTGTGTGTGTGTGTGTGTGTTCCACTGTGACAGTCGCCGTTCCAGTTGCCGGTTTATCAGGTGACTGCCGGCAACTTGACAGACGCCTGACAATTCGCCTAAGTGGAACAGGCTCCCTCCCGAATGTCCTTTTCGTTTAATTTGGCTACTTTTTAATTTTTTTAGGAGTTAGTGGAACATATAAGAATAGTTGAAGAAACGAATCAGGACCTGGACAACAAGTATTACGCTGCAGATTACGACAGCTATATCGAGATCTGTGGTTTGAAGGCGACCCATGAAATTGAATTAGCACATCTCAAAGGTAAACCACAGCACTCAGCTCTGTAAAATCAGGGAGAAACATGCACAAGAAACATCACAGAAAGATCAGTGCTGTTTACAACTTCACAAAGATCTCCAACATTTAAGACCTCACACCAAGTTCTGTGCACCCCTTGCAGCACAGGCAACTGGTTCTTTAAATTATTTCACCGACCGGAAGATTAACGAACTGGAAGGTTTTAACTCAAAGTTGACCTGTTAATATTTTTGGCCATAAATGGTCCTACCGCAGATTTGTACATCTGTCGTCTCGTGGTAGGGAGTAGGTTTGCCCTAAAATATTCTAGCATTAGAGGAATGGAGTGGATTTTATGACAAAACATCACTTCATTTTTGTTTTGCCGTGTAATTCTCTGGTCCCTGCAACCTCGTGAGATTTTGTGTATGCAAATTGGTTGCTGTAATTCCCATATTTTATCACTGATCACACTTAAAAATATACTTCATTGGTTGGTAAATGGGTTGATACATTGATTGATCAGGAAAAGTAGCGTGTAATCTAAGTTTTTTTCATTCAGGTATTCTTGTCAGATTCCTTGATCAGAAGATAGTGATGTTTAAAGGATTCAATAAAATAATTCTTTGAGAAGCATTTTGTAAGAACACACAGTCATTTGGACAGATTCGTACAGATGCTTTTCAAAACATTCTCTTCTTGAATCCTTTAAACATCGCTATCACTGAATTTTCATTTTCAGAGGATGCCGATAGTTAAAACATGACATGGTGAAGGGCGGCCTGGTGGCGCAGCGGTTAGAGTTGCTGCCTTTCAGCGCCAGAGACCTGGGTTTGACTCCGACTTAGTTTTGGGATTCAGTAAATTTATACCTTAATTTCCAAAATGTTGAGGAGACACATTTTCTGTGGAGCTTTATTCAAGCTTCTAATCATTTCTCACTAGTGATAGTTAAGGAATTTATCGTTGGATAAATATGTAAATGGAATTACCATTGTGCCTGAGCAATCTTCAAGCTTAATGAATTGTAGCATTTCAAGGATATTTGATGATTTCAAATACTGGTATTTAGTAGAACATATGATTTTCACTGATTTCCATTAACTGCTGTGGAAACTATTGCAAATTGTGGAGGTTTTGCTTTTTTTGCAACAAATATCAGATTGTTTTTTCCTTTCTCTTTCTAAAAGAACAAGTGATGTTTCTGATGGAAGAGGCAGAAAGGTCAGAGGACAGATTTATGTCAAAGGAAGCTACATACCTGTTGATAATTGAACAGATGCAAGAGGAGCTGGACAATGTACAGGTACGCCAAATATAAGTCCCTTGCACCTGGTGACGATTAACTGAATATTGATCTGTTTGCCATTTACCTGGAATGAAATGACTTCATCTTATCAAAAAAGGAAAATTGATGGTATGATATACCGTGAGTTGTTGAAGCATTGTAGGAATTAAAGCATATAATTAGTTAGTTACCTAATGGTAGCTGATTACAAAATTCAATTACTAGATGTAAACATCTATCCATTTCTTAAGAAAAGGTTAACATTTTTAAATAGCCTAAGTGACCAATTAACACAAGAATTCACAATGTAACATGATTTTTAAATCTCATTGTCATGAATTTATAAGCCAAATGGAAGGAATTTTATGTTTAATTCCCGTAAGTTAATAGCCATTTTAATCATCTTGCGAATAGGTTTTTGTGGAACGCGATCGATTGGAAGGTTGCGATTGCAGTGAATTTGAACCCCATATTGACTGTAAAGATTGAGCACTATTTTCATTTTGCAGGAAAAGGAAGAACTGAAAATCCTTCCAGAAGAAACACAGCAGGAGCGCAGAGAACAAGATCCGTCCTCCTGCAAGAATGAATTGGCTGAGCTAAGGTTTGGTTCGACTTGAACTGGGATATCAGTTGCATTTCTATTGTGCCATACGATCAAATGGGATTATCTCTTGATGCTTTGGCTGGCAAACAACGTTTGAAGTGTCGATGATGGTAGCAAAGACGGCAGTCAATTTTCCTAGGGTGGTGTCGTGGAGCCACAAATTATTCAACTCCTTGACGATGGAGAATCCGTCTGGTTAAAGGAGGACATTCAGTTTTGAATGGCTGAACGGCTTTCATATGGTTTGTTTTAGATTAGTTTAGTTTAGGGAGAATCTAAATCCAAGCTGACTATCAACACGCATTTGGGATTGTTTCAGTTCAATACGCTTCCATTCGGCATATCATCAGCCCCAGGGATTTTTCAAGGGTTTATGTCACAAATTCTAGACGGAATTGAAGATGTGGTGCGTTACTTGGATGACATCCTCATCTCAGCCCCTGGCAGGCAGACACATGATGAAAGGTTGGAAGTGGTACTCAATGCCTTGAGACACACAGTGTAAGAGTGAAGGCACAAAGTGTGAGTTCTATTAGAACTCGGTAGAGTACTTGGGTCATAAGATGTACAAGGATAGTCTACACCCCACCAAGGGTAAAGTTGATGCAATCCAGAACACGCCCACTCCCAGAAACATATCTGAGATATGATCCTTTTTAGGATAAGTGCATTATTGTGGGAGGTTCGTACCATGCCTGTCCACCTGTTTACATCCCTTGAGCGAGATCTTGAGAAAAGATGTACCATGGAAGTGGACACGTGAATGTGAACAAGCTTTCAAATCATGTAAAGCTCAGTTGGTAGAGAGTACAATACTTGTTCATTATGATGTCAATAATCCAATGAAGTTAGCATGTGATGCTTCACCATACGGTGTTGGTGCTGTCTCTCATGTGCTAGTAAATGGAGAGGAGAGGCCTATAGCCTTTGCTTCTAGTACACTCAGTTCCAAATAGAGCGAGAGGATCTTGCATTCATTTTTGGCATTAGGAAGGTTTCACAAATACTTGTATGGTAGAAGGTTTGTAATCGTGACACATCACCAGCTGTTGACAGTGATCCTAAATCCAAAAGCACACATCCCAACTGTGGCAGCAGCCAAAATGCAAAGATGGGCGTTGATATTGACTGCATACCAGTATCAGCAATGCTGATCTAGATTACCTTTGGAATCGGAGTTTACCCCAAACAGAGAGAATGTGTTTTATTTCTCTCATGTAGGTGAGTTAACTATCACTTCAGGGGACATTGGGAAGGCTACTCACACTGACAGACTTTTGTCAAGAGTGCAGGAGTATATTACAAATGGATGGCCAAACAAATTGCCGGATTCAGAGGCAGAACTGAACCCATTTTTTGTACGTAGGAATGAACTCTCAGTAGACCAAGGGTGTGTCACGTGGGAGCGAGGGTTGTAATCCCTGAAAGATACGGAGTAAAATTGTTAGCAGATCCTCCTGATCAGCATTTGGGAATGTGTCTAGCTAGAAGCTGTCTATGATGGCCTGGTGCAGAGTTAGATGGACAATAATTGTTCATTGTGATTGATAGTCACTCCAAGTGGATAGAGGTGTTTCCAATGAACAAAACGACATCCAGCAAAACAATTTACATTTTGCGAGGATTGTTTGCATCCTATGGATTTCCAGAGGAAATGATGTCTGATAACGGACCTTAATTCTGTTCACAAGAGTTTGAGTATTTCATGAAAGGGAATGGTGTAAAACACACTAGAGTCGCTCCATACCATTCCGCATCAAATGGAGCAGCAGAACGCACACTGCAAATTTTGAAGTGTGCATTAGTCAAACAAGTGCTGGATCCAAATCCAAAGAAAAGCCATTTGTCTCTGTTTCACAAACTGGCTAACTTGAGATGATGAATTAAGGAGAGGTTCTGCAGAGGAAGCATTGCTTGTAGTTGAATTGTCACTGAGTTGAATGTAGGTAGTTGTTTGCTAACATGGTAATAAAATGGCACATCCATTTCACCCATCACTTATAGCAACCTTGGAAAAATAAGATGTCACTAGTCTTTGGATACACTAATGACATCTTATTCTTCCAAGGTTGTTAAAAGACACACGTTAGTTACTTTAGACTTTAGAGATACAGCATGGCAACAGGCCCTTCGTCCTACTGAGTCTGCACCGACCAGCAATCATCCCGTACACTAGCGCAATCCTACACACGAGGGACAAATTACAATTTTAACCAATCCAAATAGCCTACAAACCCTCACATCTTTGGGATGTGGGAGGAAACTAGAATACCCGGAGGAAACCTACGCAGTAACAGGGAAAAGTTGCAAACTCCACACAAACAGCACCTACAGTCAGGAGTGATCCTGGGTCTCTGGCGCTGTAAGGCAGCAATTCTGCCCCCACTGTTACTTGATAGAACCATGTGCACACAATGTGCGTGGAATTACAGAATTCTGCTTGTAGGAGCACTGAATGATTTATCCATTTAATTCTCGCCTCTTTCCTTTTTGAGATGCGCCCTTGAATTGTTTAATAAAAAATATATTATTATTGAGTATTTTGTTACCACTTTTTTAGGGAATATAACCTAGGTCAGTTTGCTGAGTGAAAAATAATTTCTCCCCCACTTCCCCTGGCATTTTTGCTAGTTTCTATACCTTTGCTTCCTCCAATTCAAGAAATGGTCTTTCCAGTTTGGCTCCGTCAAACCGCTTGTAGAGAAATCCACAGACTGTCGAAAGCAGCTGCTTCAAAGTCCTTGGAGAAGATTCCTTGAAAGCCCTGTGTTCTTCCCAGCCCTTGGTATCGATGACATTTCTTTGAGAAGGTGGGGTTACTGTGTTACTGTTTATACTGCTGTTTTCTTTCCAGACATGTCAGACCAGCGCCCAGGAAGCAAAAAATTGGCAATGAAACACACAAGGAACATGAGGAGGCTTTTGAGAATGACTCAATTGAAAAGGTGGTGGTGGCACGGAAGAAGGTGTGTATTGCCAATCAATTCATCGTTTTCTAGTTGTAGTCTAATTTTCTGATGTTTTACACTGCATCGTGCCCCTAACACCCCACCCCAGTGAACAGGGCAACTCTGGAAAACCTGCTTCCATGTACATACTAACTAATAAATAGGATACATAGTACATCGGTTTGGAGTGGGTGATTCAGGCATCAACACAGAAAACCTGGCCTGGTTTCATTGTCCAGCCTCGAGGTCTGCACGTGGTGCCCCTCCCCTCACCCAGCAACAACTCCTCTCCTGCGAGACATGAGGCGTTTGAGTTACTCTCATGTCGCACTCACGCAAATGGGTTTTCAAATGCATATCTCTAATCTCCCTGTTTCGGTATGAAACAGTGCAGTGAATACAGGCCAAGGTGTAAGCCAAATCTCGAAATGAATGCGATAAATTTAGTTATCTCATCTTAACCAAAAGAAATTCTTAAATGTAGAGACACCTTTCTAGGAATACAGAGAGCAGGAAAAAACAGCTGACGTCCTGTCCAATAGTTCACCAAGGAATCCACATTGCTTGTTTGCTCATAGAATAGTGCATTCATTTGGTCCGTGGTCCGCTGCCACCCATTCGTACATTATAATGCGGATCTTTATAACATGATAAGTAAAAACAAATCTTCACATCTGTACCTTGGCATTTTACTAATTAGTTTAATTCTGAAAGAACTAATTCGTTGAGGTTCATAAGTGATGGGATAAGAATTAGGTCGTGTGGCCAATCAAGTCAACTCCTTGATTGAATCACGGCTGATCTATCTCTCCTTTGTAACCCCATTCTCCTACCTTTTCCGCATAAACTCTGACACCTGTATTAGGTTGATGTTAATTAGCTATTGACATCAGTTTCTGTTTTGCAGGCGAAGAAGCGAGTGAGGAGTTTCAAACGTTTATTCGCCTCTCGAAAAGTAAGACATCACGATGCATGGTGATGTTGAACCGGCCGACCCCTGTACGGAGCCAGTTCAGGGCGACCCACTCGTTCCAGGGCACGTCCGAGCCAGGTGTGGCTGTGGTGTTTGGTGCAACAGTGAATTGAGGAGGTCAGGAAGTCTGTTCCCAGCTGGTTCTCCAAGCTCCTAGTGTGTTGAAACCGGAGCCACAGAGGGTGGCTGCGTGACGGTAGAAGGAGCGATCAGATAACAGGCGTCGAGGTCCCAGTTGCTGTGAGTCCTGGGCGAGGTGGTGCAAAGGATGTTTGGTGTCCGAAGGGGCCTTGCACACCAGCCTGTGGGTGAAGTACTCTCTGCGAAGCTTGGCGGGTGCGATAGCTGCGAGCACCGGCAGAAGAATCCGGAGTAGGACGTAGGCAGCCGGTGATGATCCGCATGGTGTCGTTGAGGATGGCGTCCAGCTTGCTAGTATGAGCGCTGCGGCATCATGCTGGGGCGGTGTACACGAGTGCAAGAGACCGGTTCAGAGAATAGATATCCAGGCGCCCCATGATGATCCAGCCAAGCAATGCAGGAGGTACACAAAATGCTGGAGAAACTCAGTGGGTGCAGCAGCATCTATGGAGCGAAGGAAATAGGCAACGTTTTCGAGCCGAAACCCTTCTTCAGACTGATAGCGGATGGGGGGGGGAAGGAGAGAAGGAATGAAAAGGGGAGGAGGAGGAGCTCGAGGGCTGGGGGATGGGAGGAGACAGCTCGAGGGTTAAGGAAGAGGAGGAGACAGCAAGGGCTAGCAAAACTGGGAGAATTCAATGTTCATGCCCCCAGGATGCAGACTCCCCAGGCGGAATATGAGGTGCTGTTCCTCCAATTTCCGGTGTTGCTCACTCTGGCAATGGGAGGAGACCCAGGACAGAGAGGTCGGATTGGGAATGGGAGGGGGAGTTGAAGTGCTGAGCCACCGGGAGGTCAGGTAGGTTATTGCGGACTGAGCGGAGGTGTTCGGCGAAACGATCGCCCAACCTCCGCTTGGTCTCACCGATGTAAATCAGCTGACATCTAGAGCAGCGGATGCAGTAGATGAGGTTGGAGGAGATACAGGTGAACCTCTGTCACACCTGGAATGACTGCTTGGGACCTTGAATGGAGTCGAGTGGGGAGGTGAAGGGACAGGTGTTGCATTTCTTGCGGTTGCAACGGAAAGTGCCCGGGGAGGGGCTGGTACGGGAGAGAAGGGAAGAATT
Source organism: Leucoraja erinaceus (assembly GCF_028641065.1). Classification (NCBI taxonomy): domain Eukaryota; kingdom Metazoa; phylum Chordata; class Chondrichthyes; order Rajiformes; family Rajidae; genus Leucoraja; species Leucoraja erinaceus. The sequence goes on along the minus strand of NC_073413.1, from coordinate 4,122,737 downwards.
GATAAGGGAGTTGCGGAGGGAGCGGTCTTTGCGGAAGGCAGACATTGGGGGAGATGGGAAGATGTGGCGAGTGGTGGGGACACGTTGGAGGTGGCGGGAGTGGCGGAGGATTATGTGTTGTATTTTCCGGCTGGTGGGGTGAAAGGTGAGGACTAGGGTGACTCTGCCCTTGTTGTGGGTGCGACGATGGGGAGAGAGAGAGCAGTGTTGTGGGGTATATGGATGAGACCCTGGTGCGAGCCTCATCTATGGTGGCGGAGGGAAATCCCCGTTCCCTGAAGAACGAGGACATTTCCGATGCCCTGGTGTGGAACGTGGGAGCAGATGCGGCATATGCGGAGGAATTGGGAGTAGGGGATGGAATCTTTACAGGGGGCAGGGTGGGAAGAAGTGTAGTCCAGATAGCCATACGAGTCAGTTGGTTTATAGTGTATGTCGGTCAGGAGTCTGTCCACTGCGATGGAGATGGTGAGGTCAAGGAATGGTAGGGAAGTGTCGGAAATGGTCCAGGTGTATTGTAGTGCCAGATAGAAGTTGGTGGTGAAGTGGATGAAGTCAGTGAGTTGTGTGTGGGTGCAGGAGGTGGCCCCAAAGCAGTCGTCAATGTAACGGAGGTAGAGGTCGGGGATGGGATCAAATACAACACATAATCCTCCGCCACTTCCGCCACCTCCAACGTGACCCCACCACTCGCCACATCTTCCCATCCCCCCCCCCCCACCCTTGTCTGCCTTCCACAAAGACCGCTCCCTCCACAACTACCTTGTCAATTCTTCCCTTCTCTCCCGTACCACCCCCTCCCCGGGCACTTTCCGTTGCAATCACAGGAAATGCAACACTTGTCCCTTCACCTCCCCCCTCGACTCCATTCAAGGTCCCAAGCAGTCGTTCCAGGTGCGACAGAGGTTCACCTGTATCTCCTCCAACGTCATCTACTGCATCCGCTGCTCTAGATGTCAGCTGATTTACATCGGTGAGACCAAGCGGAGGTTGGGCGATCGTTTCGCCGAACACCTCCGCTCAGTCCGCAATATCCTACCTGAACTCCCGGAGGCTCAGCACTTCAACTCCCCCTCCAATTCCCAATCCGACCTCTCTGTCCTGGGTGTCCTCCATTACCAGAGTGATCAACACCGGAAATTGGAGGAACAGCACCTCATATTCCGCCTGGGGAGCTTGCACCCTGGGGGCATGAACATTGAATTCTCCCAGTTTTGCTAGCCTTTGCAGTCTCCTCCCCTTCCTTAACCCTCAAGCTGTCTCCTCCCATCCCCCAGCCCTCGAGCTCCTCCTCCTCCTCCTCCCCTTTTCCCTCCTTCTCTCCCCCCTCCCCCCCCCCCCCCCCCCCCCCCCACCAGTCTGAAGAAAGGTTTCGGCCCGAAACGTTGCATATTTCCTTCGCTCCATAGATGCTGCTGCACCCGCTGAGTTTCTCCTGCATTGTGTGATGACAAGAGAGAATTCTGCAGAGGAAAAGGCTGCTGAACTTTCCAAAGATTAGTGGTTTCCTGTTTGACAGAACGAGTTTGATTCTTGTCTGTCTGTTTGAAGTGGCCGTTGGCCAGGAGCTGGTGGGCGACAGAGTTGGCCGTGACAGGGCAATGCTTTGGGCGATTGAAGGTCTTCCAAGCCACCCTACTGGAGTGTGTGAAGTTGATTCCTTGGACTGTCTCTTCCCACCACTCTGCGCTTCTTGTCAAGGTGGATTGTTAGGTCCGTAGCCTTGGAGACAGCCTCTTCGCCTGGTTCAGCGTCCAGGAATGCGTCGTAGCAGATCTTCAGATGGGAGCCATCACTTTTGTGAGTCTCTTGGAGCAGGATTGCAATGACTTTGTGGGTCTGTAGCAGATGTTCAATGATGGTGGTCTAGGCCTTGGTGAGGTTTTCTGCATTCAGCTGCAGCAGGGTGATGCCATCCGGTTCATTGTTATTTCTGCTGCTGTCTGTTTGTTGCCATTTACCTGACTGAGGTCAGTTGACAGGGCTCACCAAGGGGAGGTCGACAACATGAGCCCTATATGTTATACAAAACAGTTATATATGTTTATGCAGGACGAAATCCGGCTTGTTCAGCGGGTAGTTGGGGGTCGACGATTGGATCGAGCCGGGCCAGGAGAAGCCGTTCGAGAAGCTTGTACAGGACACAGATGAGTGAGATGGGCCGATGGTTCCTTGGGTCGTACACACGCTTGTTTGGTTTTGGTAGTGCAATGACGGTGGCTTTCCACCAGCTCTTCGGAATGGACTGACCAATAAGGCATGAGTAGTAGAACTCACGGAGCCAGACCTGGCATTTAGGACCGCAGTGTTTCAGGAATTCTGGGGGAATGTTATCTGGACCCTGGGCTTTTCCGCATTTCAATTGAGTGATGACAGGAGAGAGTTCTGCAGAGGAAAAGGCTGCTGACTGGAGCCCATCAGCGCCTGGAGCTTCCCAAAAATTAGTGGTTTCCTGTTTGACAGAACGGGTTTGATTCTTGTCCGCTTCTTTGAAGTTCTTCCAAGCCACCCTACTGGAGTGTGTGAAGTCGTTTCCTTGGACTGTCTCTGCCCACCGCTCTCTGCGCTTCTTGTCGAGACACATTGTCAGATCCGTGGCCTTGGAAGACAGCCTCTTCGCCAAGTTCAGCGTCCAGGAATGCGTCGTGGCATGCGTCACACTCTTCGTCCCATGTGGGGATGTACCGGCAATGATAGCTGCGAGGAATGGAACTCTTCGCTGCCCTGATGAGGAATTTGCAGAAGACTCAGTAGGTTTTGTCCAGATTGGTGGAGGTGGGGGTGGGGAGGCTGGCGATCCAGAAGTCCACCAGACGTGTGCACTGGCCTCACCTGGTCTTGCAGAAATGCCACCTCTTCACAGGTTTGGTTGGGACCGGCTCGATGAGGTTGTCCTAGATAATCAGAGATGGGGATGTTGTGATTTTGGGAAGTGATCCAGGATGATACGGTGTGAGGATGGTCCATTCAGGTTTGCAAAAGCCAAGTCACTGTTGGTAGTGATGTTCCACCTGCCAGGGTGGAAACTGTTCAGTTGTTTTGGTCGTACAGGAGTTGAATAGCAGTAGCTGAGCCCCAGTCTGCTAGTGGAGCGGCATCTGAGTTAGTTGAACGGTATAGCCCAGGTGGT